>NW_026111928.1:185257-250257 GCF_024679095.1 Eriocheir sinensis
TTTAAATTGAGTGGTGTATAACAATGCTTAAGAATAACAATGTTTTGGCATAAAACTAAAACGTTCTAGCTCTCTTCACAGAAACTGTTTTTGGAACAATCAAATTCTACATAAATGCCTAAGCTGAAATTGTTTTCCAGACGGACTGGCAAGAGAAACGCCAAGGCATCTCCATAGCCACCCTGCCCTAAAATTACATCATTGAGACGGCCACACGGCGCCCATCAAGTCCAAGGCCACGGCCGCCCTGTATCCCGCCGCCCTGACCCGTGGCCGCCGCCGCTCCTTGTCAACACACGCCTCAGGCACGTCGGTGGAATGCCTGGTGCTCAAGCATGTCCGGCCTGACCTGAATGCGGCAGAGAACACATACTGGTCATTCCGTAACACACTGGGATGCATTCATCAACGTCGTAGCATATAAAATTACCGGAAAAACACGCACCCACGTCGACAATTACACTCATTGGCATTATTTATGGCATAACTTTACACTCTAATGTAACTTTCAGTTCTAATTTGGGATTTTTACATAAACTGGAGTTAATGGAGCTGTAAGCTGCACTGTCAATGTCACGATATTCTTAGTATATTTACCTCTGTCATGCCTAAACTCCGGAGCATGGCCCGGCTGATGCGTGTTTGCTTACCTGACAACCGCCCTTTGTTCCGCCTACTGAAGGGTATCTCACAAACTCTGGCCGCCAGGCTTATGAGAGGCAGCGCCAGTAATAGTACAGCACTGGAGACAACATGCGGAATTTTATGTCATACACGGAATGAAAACTATTTACCCAAGAAAAACTCATCACTAATATGCAAAAATATAGCTTCAGCACCATTGCGATGTACAGTAAGATGTAAAGACGTCCAGTTTTGAAACTTTAATAACCATGTGCTGAGACAGAAGAATCGAATTGCCGATGAAAAACGAGTTTATTGCAATTTTTTTTACACTAGAGGAAACAACTCAAGGGCAAAAAAAGCAACAAATTCACATGTAAGTGTAAACATGATTAAGTGAATAACAAAGGAATACTTCTATGTGACAGAGAAAGATACGTCCAAAGAAATGTTCTTTAATTAGTGTTCTGGCGGTCTTATATGATGGTACACAACAGTGGAGGACGAATAGAAAAAAAAAAAAAACATTATGGAGAAAATAAAGGCCGGCAGGAGTATCATGACGGAGTTGAGTTGACCACAGGATACTAGACACTAACGATAGGATATATTATGCATGAGTAAGTTACGTCATGCGCCAAAAAATTATAAGTACATAAATTAAGAGTCTGCAAGAGGCCAGTAGGCTTAAACAAGGCGACTCCTGTAAACCTAACCCCACGTAACCTAACTATCCAAGACAAAAACAACTTATATAAAAATGTTATAAAAAAGGAGAAAAGAAGCCCCGTTAGACACACGATGAGAAACAATGAACTCATAATGTCCACAGTCCCCCAAGGAAAAGTGAAACAGGCCAACAACAGGCGGGGATGAGTAACGGGAGGAGGGTCTCGCCACGACACGCCGAGAACGCAACTGAATGCCCAACAATGCCATGTGCCCCCCGGCCTGCCCTCGCCCGCCTGCACGCACACCACATACACACACACACACACACACACACACACACACACACACACACACACACACACACACACACACACAGACATTGAGAAGAAGAGGAAGCGAAGGAAATGCAGGTGAAAAAGGAGATAATGCCTTGTCAAGATGAAGAGACTAATAGTTATAATCTGTGGTGGAGTGTGCGGAAGCGAGGGGAAGAGAGAGAGGGTCAGAGTTCACTAGAGGGCTGGAGGAGGAGAAAGAGAAGAAGGAGGAGGAGGAGGATATGGAGGAGGAATAGTAGGAGATGGAGAAATGGGAGAAGAAAGAAAGAAACGAGATGGAAAATGGTAGCGTGAGAAGGGAGCGTGCAAAGAGAGCAATGAAGAGGAGGTAGAGTGAGTTCAAAGGGCAGGGTTGAAGAGGAGGAGGAAGAGGAGGAGGAGGAGGAGGGTGGCAAGCAGGGCAAGGAGGAAGAGGAGGTAGTGGAGGAAGAGAAGGAGGGCAAGTAGAAGGAGAAGGAGGAGGAGGAGGTGGGGGAGAGCGCTGGCCATTTCAATAATGCAAGGAGGGTGTCGCTTGGTATTTAGCCGCTGCTGCGTCGGGAGTGTCAGCGGCCTGGGCAAAGGGGCGGCGTGTCTGTGCTGCGGCTGTGGAGAGGGCAAGGCTGTGTGCTGTGCCGCGGTGTTTAAGCTCGACTTCAACACAGCAATACTCTCCACAACACTGCTTTTTTTCTTATTTTCTTGTTCTTCCTCAATTTTCTTCTTTGTCTCCTCGTTTTCCTCCTTCTCCTCCTCCTTATCTTCCAAAGCATATTTTCCTTTTTTCATTGTTTTTTTTCGTTTTTTTCTGTTAAGTTCTTCCTCATCTTCTTGTTTTGGCTTTTTCATCTCGCTATTCATCATTTTATTTTTTATTTCCCTTCCGTTTCCTTATTTTCCGTCTTCGTAGCTTGTAAACATGAGGAATGAATCGTCTGCAGGCAATATAAACAATGAAAGGAGGACAGAACGCTAAAGAAAAGAAGCAACAGTAATCGAACATATGTACCGTACGTGTATCTTCATTAGCTCGATTATCCTCATTAGAAAGCAGAGTTTTTAATGATGAGTCTTCCAATTACAGACAGTCTTCCAGGTACAGAGGTCATCTCTCTCTCTCTCTCTCTCTCTCTCTCTCTCTCTCTCTCTCTCTCTCTCTCTCTCTCTCTCTCTCTCTCTCTCTCTCTCTTGTTTCTTCTTTCAATTTCTCCTCCTCTTCCTCCTCTCCCTGGTGTTGAGCTTATTCATTACACAAGTTCATGAACACTCCCTAATCAAGCAGGAAACATGGAAACATGGAAACAAGCATAAGGAGGAGGCGGCGGTAGAGCTCTTTTTATGAATTTTCTGCTTCTTCTTGTTCCTCTTTTTCTTCTTCTTCTTCTTCTTCTTCTTCTTCTTCTTCTTCTTCTTCTTCTTCTTCTTCTTCCTCCTCCTCCTCTTTCTCCTCCTCCTTGATAAGTAATAACAGACTTATAGAAATGGTTAAGGATTCGTTCCTCACTCAAGTTGTAACTCAACCGACAAGAGAAAACAATCTGCCGGATTTGGTATTAGTAAGCGGACCCGACCTCATTCGCGACTGTGAAAATGGTGAGAAAATTCATGGTTGCGATCACCACTAAATCCGTTTTAATGTCAACATATGTCACAAACTCGTAGACAATCTGTCAGTGATACCAGACTACAAAAAATCAAATTTCAACCTAGCCCGTGAGCTGCTTCCTCCTGCGACCTGGGACCAACTTAACCTCACCGACAATACAATCAACAACGTGTGGAACGACTTCAAAGATAAGCTTTTGGGAGTAGAGAAGGCTACAGTGCCTACGAAACCCAGGCGAGTAAATGGTGCCGTAGATCCACCGTGAATGTCCAGAGAATTAAAAAGGGCGGTAAACTTAATTTTTTTTTTTTATAATCTAATGAAAGAGAATGACACTGCCGAAGCCCGCACACAGTACCACACCAGCCTAAAAGCTTGTCGCACCCTTATTAGAAGGTAATAAACGCAACTATGATGAACAAATAGCGCGCAACATCAAGACCAACTCAAAAAATTATTCACATACATCAGATCGAAAAACATATATCCAATACTGGTCCCCTGACAGACGAGACTGGATCAGTAACTCGGAACAGTAAACAAATGGCCACAATCCTCAACACTAACTTAGCATCCGTATTCACAGTCGAGGACATCGAAACCATTGCTGAGGGCCCTGGCCCGCGGAGAAGTGAAAAAGTATTTGGACAAACTCGACACGAACAAGTCAGCGGGGCCTGACAGTTTGTCCCCGCGGTCATTAAAAGAGCTTAAACAACAAATAATTCAATCACTCACTAATATGTTCAACCGGTCAGCTCAACTGAATAAGGTCCCGGAAGACTGGAAGATGGCGAACGTAACACAGATTTTCAAAAAAGGAGACAAAAGTGTTGCATTAAACTACAGGCCCATAAGTTTGACATCAGTGGCAGGAGAAATACTCGAAAAGATCATTAGAGACAAACTTGTTAAGTTTCTAGAAGACAATCATGCAATCTCCGACACCCAGTAAGGCTTCAAAAACAAGCAACAGAAGCGCCGAAGTCTTCCTCAAACTATATTTAGCATTAGTTAGACCTCATCTTGACTATGCGGTTCAGTTTTGGTCACCTTACTATAGAATGAATATCAAAATGTTAGAATCAGTGCAGAGGAGGATGACTAAGATGATTCAGGGGTTGAGAAACTTGCCATACGAGGGAAGACTCAAACAGTTAAACTTGCATTCTCTAGAAAGGCGAAGGGTGCGTGGAGACATGATCGAGGTTTATATATGGATGAAGGGCTTTAATAAGGGAGATATTCATAAGGTTTTGTTGGTAAGAGAACAGGGTAGGACACGAAGTAACGGATTTAAACTGGATAAATTCAGATTCAACAGGGACATAGGCAAAAATTGGTTTACCAACAGGGTTGTGGATGAGTGGAATAGGCTTAGCAGTCATGTGGTGAGTGCCAATACAATTGTCACATTCAAAAATAGATTAGATAAATTCATGGACAGCGATACTAGGTGGGGTTAGATACACGGGAGTTTAGGGTCAAAGGAACTGCCTTGTATAGGCCTACCGGCCTCTTGCAGATTCCAACGTTCTTATGTTATCTGACTGGCGAGATGTCAAAAGCGGTGTTCCACAGGGGTCGATGTTGGGACCTGTTCTGTTTTTAGTGTACGTAAATGACATTGACGAGGGGCTATCGTGTAAAATATCGAAATTTGCCGACGACACAAACATAGCCAGCAGAGTCACTACGACAACGGATAAAGAACACTTCCAAGCTGATCTCGATCGTTTGAGCAGTCCCAGTAGCTAAATTATATTGTTTGTTATTGGGTTGTTTATTTATTTATTTATTATGTTGTTTTAATTTGTTTTGTTTTTGTTTTGTCTTGTTTTGCTTTGTTTACTTTGTTTTTTTCTTTTCTTTTCCTTTTCTTTTCTCTTGATGTTTTCTTTTCTTTTCTCTTGATGTTTTCTTTTCTTTTCTTTCTGTTGGTGTTGCTGGCTGTGGATGAGCCTCCTCCTCCCCAGAAGACTCACCCGTCACCCGCCCTGCGGCCCCAGGGGCCGAAAGCTCGATGACTTTTTAGTTATTTTCTTGATATTGTAATTTCATTTTCTTTTCTCGATGATTTAATTTCCTTTCTCTATCCTCTATCTTGACTGTGTGGGTTAGCCTCCTTCTCCCCAGAGGAGATTCACCCGTCACCCACCCTGCGGCCCCAGGGGCCGAAAGGTGGATGACTTTTCTGTTTTCCTTTTCTTGATGTTTCTATCATCCTTTCTGGTGTTCCTGGGTCTGAACGAGCCGCTTTCCTCCCAGAAGAGACTCGCCCATAATTTTGTGATGTTGGTTTGGGCCGAAAGGTGGATGATTCTTTTCATTTCCATTTTCATTTTTCTAGTGTTACTTCTCTGCATTTTCCTTCTGGTGTTACTTCACATTTCTTCTTCTTGTGTTATTTCTCTTCAAATTCCTTCTTCTTGTGTTACTCTTTTCAATACCTTCTTCTGTGTAACTCTTTTCAATACCTTCTTCTGTGTTACTCTTTTCAATACCTTCTTCTGTGTAACTCTTTTCAATACCTTCTTCTGTGTAACTCTTTTCAATACCTTCTTCTGTGTTACTCTTTTCAATACCTTCTTCTGTGTAACTCTTTTCAATACCTTCTTCTGTGTTACTCTTTCAATACCTTCTTCTGTGTAACTCTTTTCAATACCTTCTTCTGTGTTACTCTTTTCAATACCTTCTTCTGTGTTACTCTTTCTATACCTTCTTCTGTGTGAATCTTTTCAATACCTTCTTATGTTTAACTCTTTTCTATACCTTCTTCTGTGTAACTCTTTTCAATACCTTCTTCTGTGTAACTCTTCAATACCTTCTTCTGTTACTCTTTCAATACCTTCTTCTGTGTTACTCTTTTCAATACCTTCTTCTGTGTTACTCTTTCAATACCTTCTTCTGTGTTACTCTTTTCAATACCTTCTTCTGTGTAACTCTTTTCAATACCTTCTTCTGTGTAACTCTTTTCAATACCTTCTTCTGTGTTACTCTTTTCAATACCTTCTTCTGTGTTACTCTTTTCAATACCTTCTTCTGTGTTACTCTTTTCAATACCTTCTTCTGTGTTACTCTTTCAATACCTTCTTCTGTGTTACTCTTTCAATACCTTCTTCTGTGTAACTCTTTTCAATACCTTCTTCTGTGTTACTCTTTTCAATACCTTCTTCTGTGTTACTCTTTTCAATACCTTCTTCTGTGTAACTCTTTTCAATACCTTCTTCTGTGTTACTCTTTTCAACTTCCTTCTTCTTGTGTTACTTCATATGCCTTCTTCTAGTGTTACTTCTCTTCATTTTCCTTCTTCTGGTGTTCCCTTCTTTCCCTTCCTTCTCTCGGTGTTTCCATGTCGTCTTTTCCTGGTTTTGTATGTTGGAACGCGTTAGTCTCCTTCTCCCCAGAGAAGACCCGCCATACCAACATACAAGACGCTTTAAACAAAGCAAAACAAGACAATTTTTTTTGGATTTTTTGTTTTTGTATTTTTTTTGTGTATTTTTCGTTTTTTATCGTAGTTGGCATGACACTTGCCTTGCTTAGGGGAATTGTACCTCCCCATGCGTCGAACCTTCCATTGGAACGTGTCATTAACGCGTCGTCTGGCTAATAAGAGGTCAGTAACTGCATGTCTTGCTGCCACTTCACGCCCCCCCAACCCCCGGACCCTCGGGATCTCCGACACCTCCGTGGACGCTCCGGGGGAGCCGAGGCGCCCTGCCGGAGCCCTGAGCCCTGCGACGCTCGCCAGGAAGGCCTTGGGCCCCCTGACGCTCCCCAGCCCCGCGAGGCGAGGAGGGTGGATAGCAAGATGAGCCTCTTAAAATTCCAGACGGGATTAATTCAAATCAATCGAAAATACAGTGAAGCGCCGGAGACCGTTTTTGTTGGATCAAGGATGGCAGGACGAAGGCCAAAGGAAGGTGACAGAGGAAGGGAGGAATAAAGGGGGGAAGATGACAGGAGGAAGGGAGGATGGAGAAAATGACAGGACGAAGGAAGAAACGAGGGAAGGAAGGAAGGAAAGCAACAACGAGGGAAGGAAGGAAGGAAAGCAACAACGAGGGAAGGAAGGAAGGAAAGCAACAACGAGGGAAGGAAGGAAGGAAAGCAACAACGAGGGAAGGAAGGAAGGAAGGAAGGAAGGAACGAGGAAAGGAAGGAAAGTGATGTGACGAAAGTGGGAAGTTGACAGGGCGAAGGAAGGAGACTGAACCGCCAAGATTCTGCCCGGGATTGGCGCGAATGGCGAGGCCCCGAACTGACGGACTTGGCGACTATATTATAGTGTTGCTGCCTCGGCCTGTTCCGTTACTTTACTTCCCTGATTTGCTCACCACGGCCTTCGCCTTTGCTGTCCTTCATCTTCCACCTTTGATTAGATAGTTAGTGTAGCTTATCACAAACAGCCTCGTAATGACCAGCAGGCCTGCTGTTGTTTGTTCTCACTTTGTGTTTCTTTGTTCCTGCTCCTCCTCCTTTAAAAGAAAAAAACAGACCTCGTGGTTGCCTTATATGAGGACTGTGAGAGAATAAAGTTACCTCCTCCACCTTCACCTCCTCCTCCTTCTCCTTCTCCACCTCCACTTCCACCTTCACCTCCTCCTCCTTCTCCTTCTCCACCTCCACTTCCACCTCCTCCTCTCTCTCGTTTCTCCACAAACCTCATAGTTTCAAAAATATTAACAGAAACACATCAAAACACTATACATATTACTTAATCTTGAGAGAGAGAGAGAGAGAGAGAGAGAGAGAGAGAGAGAGAGAGAGAGAGAGAGAGAGAGAGAGAGAGAGAGAGAGAGAGAGAGAGAGAGAGAGAGAGAGAGAGAGAGAGAGAGTAAAGTAGGAATCGATTAATGAGTTGGGTTTGTAAACGCATTAGAACGGGACTAATTGTCAATAATATCGCGATCACAGGATTATGGGGATTAAGGGAGTGACGATTATGGGATTAAGGGAGTGAGTGGCTGGGAGGGAGGGAGGGTTGGGAGGTGAGAGAGAGGATTGAGGGAGACCGGGAACGGGACAGAGAGAGAGGGAGAGCAGTGGAGAACGAGGTGAAGGAAATAACACGGATACACAAGGATATGAGGGGACTATTAACCCTGTAGCCGCAGGGATCATGTTTCTTAATGGTCCTTCTAAGCGAGAAAAATGAGAAAAAAATCATCACTCACACAAATCATTTCATAATATATATCAAAGCGTTTTGTGATCGGTTTATGCATCATCTATTTTTGGGGGTTTATATCAAGGCACAAATTTGGCCCGTCGCTGCTACACGGTAAAGCCCCAAATTTGGCCCGAGGGGCCATATTATAGCTTCCTTGCCAATTGCAAAATGAACGGAGAACAAAGCTCACAAAATAGAACTGTTTTTATCGGGTCAAGTGTAGCGAGGGTATCGGTAAAAAGACACTGATAAAATGTTGTCAAGAAATCCTTGCATCTGTCTCATGGGCTGGACCTTGGCTACCGCTACCTTCCCTCCCCCTCTCTCACCCGCTTCCTCTCTACCAGGGAATAATGGCCCGGGGCAACCCGAGGTCCACAGGGGGTCACCCGGCGACCTTGACCATAGACATGACAACGTCGCTGGGTAGCACACGGTTGAATTCATTTCCATACATAAATCATCGTTACTATCCTAAAATTCGATACATTCACAACATAATATAGACTTGTTTTACCATATACAAAAATTTAAAGACTATGTCAAACACTAAACAACCCACATATAAAATGGTATGCCTTGTTGTGGTTGAAGGACAATGCTGCCGGGTAGGGAATTCTGCACCTGCTCCACCCAAAGTATCGTGATATTTGCATCAGACTTAGTACCTCGAACCCAATCCCATTATCCCCATGTACTACCTCAACCCAGAACTCTGCTTCCTGTCACTGAACCACACCATGATCCATCTACCTTCAAACCCGTGGGCTTTAATTGTTGTCAAAGTTATTGGTGAGGTTCTTTGTCGAATGCTTTACTAAAATTAAGATATGCAATATCATAACTGTCGTCCTTACGTATTTGACACTTTTTGTAAAAAGAAAAAACAATAAAGTCAGACAAGATCTAGCCTTGATCAATGAACCCAAGGTGGGGACCATTGATCAGGCTGTTTCTCTAGGAGTCTAGGTGGTCACGGATATTTTCATCTATAATAGACTCGAATGTTTTTACTGCCACCGACGTTAAACTAATTGCAGCCGACATTAGACCATTGATAGAAAGAACGGAATGGGAAAATAATAAAAGGAGGCATAAAGAGGGAGTGAGGAGGTAAGAGGAAGGAAGGGAGACTAATTGTCTAAAGGAAGTGCAAGATAGAGACAGAGAAACATATCGATAACTAAATGGAAGGACAAAGCGATCATTAATTATAAGAAGAAATTATGAAAAAGACGAAGAAAAAGAAGAAGAACAAGAACAAGAACAGAAACAACAACAACAACAACAAAAGAACATAAGAACGTAAGGAGTCTGCAAGAGGCCGGTTGGCCGATACAAGGCAGTTCCTGTAAGTCTAACCGCACCTAACCTCACTATCCATGAATTTATCCAAACTCTTCTTCAATGCATCTATGGTATTGGCACCCACAACATGACTCCCAAGCCTGCTCCACTCATCCACCACTTTACTGGCAAACCAATTCTTGCCTATGTCTTTGTTGAATCTGAATTTAACTAGCTTAAAACCGTTGCTACGTGTTCTACCTTGCTCTTTTACAACCAAAACCCTATTTACATCCCCTTTATTAAAGTCCTTCACCCATTTATAAACCTCGATCAAGTCACCTCGTAACCTTCGCCTTCGAAGAGCGTATAAACTTAAATGCTTCAGTTTATTTTCATAAGGCAAGTTTCTCACCCCTTCAATCATTTTTGTCATCAACCTCTGTACAGATTCTAACTACTTGATATCCACTCTACAGTAAGATGACCAGAACTGAACCGCATAATCGAAATGACGTCTAATTAATGCTATGTAGAGTTTGAGGATGACTTCAGCGCTCCTATTGCTTACGCTCCTCGAGATGAAACCCAGTACCCTATTTGCACGATTCTTAGCTTGAATGCACTGAGCTCCAGGACGGAGGTCAGTGCTCACTAAGACTCCTAAATCCCTCTCACACCCAGACCTACTCAGCGGAGTGTCATTTAAGGAGTATATAATTGTGTGAGGGGTTATTCCTACCTACACTCAGAATACTGCACTTCCCGACATTGGATTCCATCTGCCACTTCCCCGCCCAATCATATAGTCTGTCTAGCTCATCCTGAAGAACGCTAGCGTCCTGGAAGAAGAAGAAGAAGAAGAAAAGACAAAGAAGAAAAGACAAAGAAGAAGAAGAAGTATGAGGAAAATAATAATAATGACAACAAAATCAACGAGGAGAGTAAGAAGAAAAATAATACCTAACAACAACTAAAGCACAAACATAAATAAAATAAAATAAAATAAAACAGTAATCGAAAACTCCGTATTATATGTTAACTCCCTTCGTTTTCCATAATTAATATGAGCTGAAGATTATTTTTTTCCAATACCGCTACTACGTGTAAATATATAAATCACTTCAAATTAACTTCTCATCTTTTGTCTCGCTCACCACGAAAATGCACACCAGCTGACATCCTCAAGGCCTTGTGTCCATTATAAATCTACGGACTCATCACCGATACTTTTATTTTCTTAGATTTAAAAAGTAAAATAAAAAAGTAAATAACGTTGAGAAACTTGCACGAATTCTGTACCGAGGCAACACCCTCTTACTTGTAGAGACGAGAAAAAGCAGGACACAAAAAACAGCAACAACAGGTGATGTGATAATGGAGGGAGTGAATTACGTAAAAATGCGTAAGCTCTTGCTAGGCAGATTATTCGTTAAAAGCTGATCCTGTTTTCAAAGTGCGCGTCGTGAAATATTTACACACACACACACACACACACACACACACACACACACACACACACACCACATTAGGTTTAACAAGTGGTTCTCTAGTTTCAAAGCCACGGGAAGAGTAAACAAGAGTAAGAAAGTCATAAAGATTAGTTAACAAGTGGTTCTCTATTTTTAAACCCCAGGGAAGAGTAAACAAGAATAAGACTGTTCTAATAATAAGTTAAGAAGTGTGTATCTATATTATCAAACTCACGGGAAGATCAAACAAGTGCAAGACTGTTCTAATGAAAAGGTAACAATTGATTCTCAAGCTTCAGATCGACGTGCCTAGTAAACCCTTGCTAGATTCTTATAAACCATCCACGAACACGCCAGTTCCTGGATTTCGTTAGGGGGCATCAGGGGTTAGGTTAGGGAACACACACACACACACACACACACACACACACACACACACACACACACACGCAGCAGCACCATTGCCATTAAAGGTTGTGATATTTTCGTTTCATCAGCGAATGCCACGCCCTGGATTGTTCTGCGGTGAGGTGATGCTTCTGAGAGGGGTGGTGGTGCGGGGGTCGGAATGGTGGTGGGCAGCGGGGTGATGGTGGGTGGTGGTGCGGGTGGTGGGGGTTGATGGGTGGTGGTGGGGGTGGTGGAGGAGAGAGTCGAAGGTCTTGTCTTGGTTGGCTTCTCCGTCATTCACTGGTTGGGAAGTGTATTTCGTGTATAATAATTACTTGCCCGTGTATTTATTTAGGGTTGTATGACAGCTGGTTAGTGATTTATTTTATTATTTTTCTTTTACAGCAAAGGAGACAGCACAAGGCCACAACAACAGGAAACAATAAAAAAGCCCGCTACTCGCTGCTCCTGTAAAGAATCGGAAGAGGTGGCCGAAAGAGCATGTTACCTTATGGTTACAGAGAGCTAATGATATTATAATGTCATCAGTCAGTCAGCGGAAGGCAATCGGACCGGGACAGCCTAATGAATGACGCTCCGCGGGGATCCGTGTTGGGTCCACTGCCATTCATTGTTTATAGGATTTTTATATATTCAGGGAAGTTGTGAGATGTAAATGTATTGAATATCTATAGATCTATCTACCTATCTCTATCTATATCTATCTATATCTGTCTATCTATCTATCTATCTATCTTCTTATCTATTTATTTATCTATCTATCTATCTATCTATATATATATCTCTCTCTCTCTCTCTCTCTCTCTCTCTCTCTCTCTCTCTCTCTCTCTCTCTCTCTCTCTCTCTCTCTCTCTCTCTATATATATATATATATATATATATATATATATATATATATATATATATATATATATATATATATATATATATATATATATATATAGATAGATAGATAGATAGAGAGTTAGAGAGAGAGATAGATATAGGCGGGGGCCGAACTGGTAGCGTACTGGGCCCACATTCACTGCGTGATGGACGACGCGGGTTCGAATCCCCACGCTACCACTCGGATTTTTCAGTCACCGCCGAGTGGCTTAAAACTACCCACATGCTGTCCTGAAGACCACCCATCAACCCGGACTATAGAGAAAGCCGTCCAAGCGAATCAAGAACGAGTTCCGGGGGGGCAGCATGAGCCAATGCAGGATGGCGCCACTATAAACACTCGCCTGCGCCAGAACGGGCTGGGCCGACCATCAGGCCCCACCTGGAAGATGCCTGAATCTCTCTCTCTATATCTCTCTCTCTCTCTCTCTCTCTCTCTCTCTCTCTACATATATATATATATATATATATATATATATATATATATATATATATATATATATATATATATATATATATATATATATATATATATATATATATATATATATATATATATATATATATATATATATATATATATATATATATATATATATATATATATATATATATATATATATATATATATATATATATATATATATATATATATATATATATATATATATATATATATATATATATATATATATATATATATATATATATATATATATATATATATATATATATATATATATATATATATATATATATATATATATATATATATATATATATATATATATATATATATATATATATGCTTTATCAAGATCAACAGCAGATTTTGCATTATTCTCTTTAAAAGTTGTTTTTTCTATTTCACGCACTGTGGCGCGGTCTTTTGGTTGTAGGTAATGGAGATATATGTCTCAAGACGTCTTTCGGCCTATTCGGCCATCTTCAGATGTTCTCTTTGCAGGTGTAGGAGAAGGAGTGAGTGAGCTGCTTCTTCTTCTTCGAGGGATTTTGGTAGGCGGGGCTATATATTGCCTCGCTGAGCCTGCACGTTAGTGTGCGCGGCTCTCAGCCAATCATAGCTTAGCTTGGCGCTTGCTGCCTCTTTGTCGGGAGTGACGTGTCGGGTTGCTGCTGTATGTTTATTGCAGGTTTATGGGTGTAAATTAGCACTGCCTCGATCATTTTGAGTCTCTTGTTATTTTCTCTTGTCAATATTATGGTGTTGTCCTCCATGTGTTTCCTCCTCAGGAAAAACGCTCACCAAGCGCATAGAACTGGAAATGCTACTCGAAGACATTCAAAAGCTCGAGAACGACAAGAGGGTAACAACATCACCTGACCTACAAGCCGAAATCATCCGAGAAGCAAAGATAACAAGAGGACACCAGCGCAGCTCCCTCCTCACACCTGAATTTCGAACTGTTGCCCAAGAACTGAAGAGCAACGATCGCATTGTCATCCGCAGGGCCGATAAGTCATCTATCTTTGTCATTCTTGACAAAGATGTCTACTTGAATAAGATGGCAACCATCCTGACCGACACCACAAAATTCAGCAGAATCACAAGAAACCCAACGAACGATATCAAGACGAAGTTGAACCGTATCATCCGCCAGACTAACAACAACAACAGACCACAAACTGGGTTACGCTTATGGCAACGTCAAGACCCACAAGGAAGACCACCCCCTACGTCCCATCATCAGCCAGACACCATCAGTTACTTACAAACTCGCCAAGCGCCTCAACAAACTCATCACACCATTCACACCAGCCTCCTTCAGTTTGAAGTCCACAACAGAGTTCCTCGATCTCCTGAAGACTACCCGTCCCTCCAACATCATGGCATCCATGGACGTTGAATCACTCTTCACCAATGTACCGGTCGACGTATCCATAGATCTCATCTGTCAACGCATCTACCACTTAGAAGACGAAGGGCCACTCAACATTCCCGAAGCCTCGCTATGCCTCCTTCTACAAGCATGTATTAAAGAAGTACCATTTTACGGACCCGATGGCAAGGTGTACATGCAGTGAGACAGTGTGGCCATGGGATCACCCCTCGGCGTCCTCTTCGCCAACTTCTACATGAGGTCCATCGAAGAAAGGCTATTTGCACGCCACCCTCAACTCAAACCACAAATCTACGCGAGGTACGTCGATGACATCTTCATCAGCATTGACACCATGAGCCACATCAACGAGTTAATCACCGAATTCAAGAACGACTCCTGCTTAAACTTCACGCATGAAATAGAACAAAATAAGAAGCTCCCATTTCTGGACACCATGGTGCACCGTGAGGACACATCTTTTTCAACAGAAGTGTACGTGAAAGCCACTAACCTCGGGTTCTGTCTCAATGGTGCTAGCGAATGCTCCGAAAGATATAGGCGCAGCATAATCAGCGCCTTTGTCAAGAGGGCCCTCACACACACCTCAACATGGGCAGCCGCGAACACCGAGCTGAAGAGAGTTTACCAGCTTCTCGCCAACAACGGCTACCCAGCAAGTGTTAGAAATTGGAGCTGATGCTGATGTTGGCCTGGAGGGTGAGGGAGGCTGTGGGGCTTATTGGGCATGTCAGCCGTGATGGTAGGGGCTGAGGGTACTTGTAGTGTAGACTGTTTCTCCTGCTGACATTGGTGAGTTGAAGGCAAGAAGCAACACACACCTCTTGTTAGCTCATCAGGCATTGTTCTGTCCCTGCCCTCCCCTTACTTTATTGTCTCCTAGTGTTCATACTCCATGGAGGGGACTCAGGGTCTACAGTGGGGCCCTGGCTCTAGTGATATTAAGAGGCTGAAAAATGTCCAACCATTTCAAATGGTCCGTTTGGGCGGTAGATTCCTGTCTTCTCCTCCTCTGCTCTGCCACACAGTTCAACACCTGTTTTTCCCTCTCCTATGTTACCTGTAGCTAACACATGAGAGGGAAAAACAGGTGTTGGGAGTGAGCGGCAGAGCAGAGGGGAGGAAAGGACCCAAGAAATCCGCCGTCCAAACAGACTATTTGAAATGGTTGGACCAAAGTTTGGGTGAAAATTTTGAATAAAAAATAAAAACAGACAAGAACTCATTGGAAAATGCCTTTTTGTGCTCTGTCTCATGTGCTTTAAACAACCCAACCTACATTTATAGATGAACATAACCACCAATAAGGAAAGCAACGAAAAAGCTCTGACTCTACAGTAAGGCCTTCAGCCTCAACAACCGCCTACAGACTCTCTGCGGAGAACTTGACGTCGAGTTCTTTAACGCCTGGAACCATTTCTACGGCCAGAGTAAACTTTTCCAAAGGGACGGCATACACCTGTCCCCCATCGGGGCAGCCAGATTCGGAAGGCTCCTCAACAACGCCGTACGTAACGCCCGAACAACAAAACACGACTCTCAGCCACGTCCTTCCATCCCGCCCGTGTAAATAGACACCTCACACCGCAACAGACTCGTAACATTGAACCCTCCAGTACCTCTATTACCAAGCTTCAAGATAACCTAAGAGTCCTTAGTTTCAATGCGCGTAGCCTAAGAAACAAATTTGATGAACTGCGATGTCTTGCTCTGACAGAAAACTTTGACGTAATTGCTATAACCGAAACATTTATCGACACCACTAATATTGATTTAAGTTCCGAATACAACATAGATGGCTACAGATTCTTCAACAATGATCGTGTAAACTGTAGAGGGGTGGCGTCGCCCTTTTGTCAAAAAGCTACTTGCAACCTACTGACAAAACACCAAGAAACAGTAACGTTGAACATTTGTGCGTGCGAGTAAACATTGCAAAAGTCAATTTAAATATATCTGTCACTTACAGGCCTCCGGGGCAATCACTTGATGGCGATCTTGAAATGTACAGCGTCTTAAGGCAGTCACTTAATAACAGCGACTCACTGATACTCGGAGACTTTAACCTCCCCCATATCGACTGGGCGACACTGTCGGGTACAGAAGGTGAGTCCCATAGAATGATCGAATTTCTAGAGGAAAATTATCTAAGCCAAATGGTTTCTGAACCAACTCGACAAAATAACATACTTGACCTTGTTATAGCGACCCAAGATAACCTAGTCAGTAATGTCACGGTAGGAGAACACCTCGGTTCCTGCGATCATAAACTAGTGCGCGTTGACATTAGAGCTCAAACATCGGTTACTGAAAATAAAGTTAAGGTGCCCAATTTCAAAAGAGCCAACTTCGTAGAAATCCGACGAAAACTAATAGATATGCAACTATCAGATGACGGCAATGTAGAGGACGCCTGGCTAAGCTTTAAAGATCACTTACTCACTCAGCAGGACACATTTGTCCCCTTGTGCGAGAAGCGAATTAACACTAATAAAAGTCCACCTTGGTTTAATAGCAAAATTAAACACTCAGTCAAGGAGAGAAAATTGTCTTACAGGTTAAAGAAAGAGCAAAGCACGCCCGAAAACATTAGACTTTACAATGATGCAAGGCGACGAGTAAAAAGATTAGTGCATCAGGCAAAGCGTAGATATGAAGAAAATATTGCAGCCAACTGTAAAAAAAATCCGAAATCCTTCTTCAGTTACATAAACAACAGAAAGGCGATCAGAAGTGGAATTGGACCTTTAACAAACAGCGACGGTGCACTAGTGACTGACAGCCAACACGTTGCAAACCTATTAAATAATTACTTTTCCTCGGTGTTTAATAATAACAGTCCTCCCACCACCACCACCAACACCAGTACTAATGTAAATCCCGAGCATGCATTGTCTAACTTTGAAATAAAACCCGATGAAGTCCTTAAAGCCCTCAAATCATTTAAAACAAATAAAAGTCCTGGACCTGATAAAGTATATCCAACTCTGCTGAAAGAAACAAAGTGCGAAATACTCTCCTCCCTCACAACCGTATTCAATATGTCCTTGCGACAAGGCATTGTCCCTTCAGATTGGAAAAAGGCTAACGTGACACCGATTTTTAAGAAAGGAGACAAAAAGTACCAGGTAATTACAGGCCCATTAGTCTAACTTCGGTTGTAGGTAAGCTACTTGAGGGCATAATTAGAGACAAAATTGTGAGTTACCTTGAAAGCCACTCATTAATTGGGGACTCACAACATGGCTTCCGAAACAAAAGATCCTGCCTATCAAATCTATTAACCTTTTATAACGACCTCTTCACTGTTTATGACGTAATCAAATCACTGGACGTAGTCTATCTTGATTTCCAGAAAGCGTTTGATAAAGTCCTGCATCATAAATTACTTTACAAATTAAAGCAAATAGGTATTGACGGTCAGGTAAACCAATGGATCGCGAATTGGTTGAGCAACAGACAACAAAGAGTAGTGATTGACGGATTTAACTCAGAGTGGGCGCCGGTCACTAGTGGCGTCCCTCAGGGCTCGGTTCTTGGCCCAGTGCTCTTCAATATTTACATCAACGACGTGGATGTTGGACTCAATAACCGCATTAGTAAATTTGCAGACGACACAAAGATTGGTAACTCGGTTCTCACTGACGAAGACAGGCAAAGCCTCCAAGAGGATTTGCACAAAATTTCAGCTTGGTCGGATAGATGGGAGATGCCCTTTAACGTAGACAAGTGCCAGGTCCTTCAAGTTGGAACGAGGAGTAAGAAGTTTGATTAATAAATGCGCGGCGTTAAACTCAAAAGCGTTCAATGCGTCAAAGACTTGGGGGTCAAAATAGCGTCAAAACTCAAATTCTCACAGCAATGCATCTATGCAGCAAATAAAGCGAACAGAATGTTGGGCTTCATTAAAAGAAACTTTTTATTTCAGAATAAAGATGTAATACTCCCGCTCTACAACAGTTTAGTCAGACCCCACTTGGAATATGCGGTATAGTTTTGGTCTCCCCACCATGCAAAGGATATTGCTAAATTAGAAGGTGTTCAGCGTCGGGCAACGAAAATTATCCCTTCCTTGCGCAACAAATCCTACGAAGAAAGGCTTTCTACCCTTAACATGTTCTCTCTTGAGAAACGTCGCCTCCGAGGAAAATTGATCGAATGTTTTAAAATACTTAATGGTTTCACGAATGTAGACAGATCAACATTGTTTATGATCGATGACACTTTGCGCACGAGGAACAATGGCGTAAAACTCAGATGTAGACAAGTAAATTCAGACTGCACCAAATTTTTCTTCACCAACGTTGTAGTGCGAGAATGGAATAAGCTCCCACCATCAGTGGTCCAGTGTAACACGATTGACTCCTTCAAAAATAAGCTCGACCGTCACTTCCTTCAACTTAATATCAACTAGAGTAGAAGTGCAACGTTTTGGAGTCTTCTGATTAATGTAAAATCACTTAGGTTTAAGGACAGACCACCAAGTCTGGACCATGGGGTCTGTGTGGTCTGATTTTCTATGTAAATCTATGTAAATCTATAGAATACAGATGTTGGGAGTGTGTTTGCTCACTGAAAGCCCAGACCTCTGCCACCGTGACCACTGCCACCCCCACCACCACACCCAGCGAGACACACGGCAGCCCCCTCTGGAGCTGCAGCAGCCCTGCCTCGGGTTGGCCTGTTGTTGTGCAGACGGGGGGCAGTGTTTGTACATAAGGCAGACGATGTAGCTATGTGAGTGGCCAGTGACACCTTTGCAGCACCTTCTACAAATGTTTCCTTTGACTGTGATTGTTGTTTTCAGTAAAGGGTCGCCTATAAGAGCTGCTGAGGGAACACTGTGATGGGGCTGCTGTGTGGAACGCTGTGTTTGGTGCGCCCAGCTGATCCAGTGTCAGTGTGTTTCACCCCCACACCCACGGGGAGCTGTGTGACTCACCAGTGGACGGAATGCACCACTGCAGCGGTCAAGTCCTCTGGTCTAGCAGGGTGCTGCAGGGGCAATGTCACACACCAGCACTCAGTTGGCCTGAGCCGCATAGCCCCCCATGAGTGGGGCAGGTCAAGCGGGACACTGGATCACCTGAGAGCCACAAAGCTTCATTATAAGGTCACCAGGGCTTACCAGTAGGGGTCATCCTGGGTCACAATGTGCAGGATGTCCAGCTTGTTGAAGGGCAGCCCGGCTTCCTTGCAGGGAATGTGCTTGTTGTCCTCCTTGGGGTCATAGTGGAAGTAGGCGTGCACCCTCACCTTGCTCTCCCTGAGGTGCACCGAGCTGCTGGCCGGGAGCAGCCTGAAGGTCATGGTGCCCTCCGCCTGCACCTGGAAGGGACAGGAGGTGGCTGGTTACTTGTGGCTCGGAAAATAAATCATGATATTAATAATAGTACTGATAGCTTTATTTCCTCCAGAGGCAGTAGACAGGAAAAGCAAGGCAAAAGAGAGAATAAAATTTGACCAACAGTTCTCTCTCTCCCTCCCTCCTTCCTTTCCCTTCCCTTCCCTTCCCTTCCCTCTCCCTCCCTCCCTCACCAGCATCTTGTGGACATCCGCCGGTGTCTTGCCCTCCACATTGAAGGTGTTGACCCCTGCACCTCGTCGGCAGCATGGATGAAGCCGGAGCAGTCAGCCATGCATGATGCGGGTGATGATGATGGCTCCGGAGTGGTCGTCCTGCTTGATGGTGGCTCCCTGGGGGTAAGTAAGGAAGGAACGTGTTAATGTTTGAAGACGCTGCCATTGCCACCACAAATTAATTTTTGTTTTGTTTTCTGTTTATTGGGGGCAAAGGAGGGAGTTCAAGGGCAAGACAGACAGAGAGATAGAAGGAACAGAAGCCAGGGAAAGGAAGGGAGGAAAGAGAAAGAAGGAAAAAGAACAAGAGGAAGGAAGGAAAGAGTTTACCAGCGGAAGGGATGAAAGAATGAAGTTGCTGGTTAACTCTTGCATAAAGGGTTTGGACAGTATAGGGATGAGCAGGAGTGGAAATACAGACGAAGGGAGGCTGTTCCAGAGTTTACCAGCGAAAGGGATGAAATAATGAAGATGCTGTTTGACTCTTGCATAAGGGATTTGGATAGAATAGGGATGAAAGAATGAACATGGTGGTTAACCCTTGCATAAGGGATCTGGATAGCATAGGAATGAGCAAGAGTAGAGTCATGACAGTGAGGGGGACTTCAGGATGGCAAATATCAAGCTTGATGTACAAACAAACCTAAAATTAAGACACAGAACTGAGGAGAAAATGTACGGTTCCCCCCCAAGCCACGACCAACCTGGAGGTGTGGCGACTACAGGATTGCTGGCGTCCGGTGAGGGTGTGGTGCGGTTGTGTGTCTCCCTCATGATAGGAATTCCGATCTCCTCCACACTGGACATCAGAGCCTGGCATGTCTTGCACGTGCGGTTGATCTGAGAGGAGGAGGAAGAGGAGGAAGAACCTTTAGTGTTGACTTCGGCAAAACCTAGTGATCTTATTTGTTACTGGGGGAGCTTTGGGGGTCTTGGCAAACCTGGCGTGTTCTCATTTTTTGTTGATTTTTAAGGTTAGGGGCAAGACAGAGCTAGTTTGTTGATTGTGACTTTGAAAACATTGTTCTAGACCCATCATCATCATCATCATTTCATCGACGCCTGCTCCTAGGAGCTCCCACCAGAGGATGGCCAAGGCAGAAGAGCTTCCAACTTTCTCTATCCAGACACTCCCTCCTTGCCTGCTCAAAGTTTCTCAAAGATCTTTCCCCCCTCTCCCTAACGTACTCTTGCACCCTATCCCTCCATTTCACTGGAGGTCATCCTCTAGCATTCCCTCCCTCTATCTCGCTCACATACACCCTTCTGGTCATCTTACTCTCCTCCATTCACTCCATGTGGCCAAATCACTTTAAAGTCTGTCGCTTCACTTCTTCCACCACTCCACACTTCTTCCCTTCACCCCTGTGACACATTCCAAAACGCTCGTACACACTTTCATTACTCATTCCATCCATTCTACTCACACCACAAGCACTCCTCAAATAACTCATTTCCACTGCCTGCACTCTAGACCTCTGACTTTCATTCCAGGCCCATGTTTTACTTGCATATGTGAGGGTTGGTACTATTATTGTATTTCTCAAATCCCTCTTTACCTCCATGCTCACACTTCTGCCATTCATGATTCGTCCCAAAGACCCTACCACCCTTCTTCCTTGCAATGCCCTTATTCTTGTCTCTCCCTCCATACCACCATGCTTACACATAACTGATCCAATGTACTTAAGCTCATTGACCTCCTCCATTTCTTCACCATTCAAAATTATTTTGCATTCTTTTTCACATTCAATTCCCACTCTATATGGGCATACAAAATCTACAACCTCACTTCTACTTCACTCACAAACCATCACTTTACTTTTGTTGACATTTACTTTCAGCTTTCTCCTGTTACACTGACGGAACACCTTCCTCTGCAGGGACAGGGGCAGGCTGCTGTTACAGTGACCCAGGCAGTGTTTGCTGTGTACAAACACACACCCCTTAGAGAAGTGTTTAGTAGTACATATTTATGTTTGCACTATTAAACAATTACACTGGTGTCATTTCCATAGCTGGGCATTATCGCGATACTTTATCGCTGATAACAAAATCGGATTATTGACCATCCGCTACTTATTTAAATATATATCGGTATCTTCGTTACTTTTGTAACCAAACTAGCGATAATCGCTACTTTTTTTCCGCCTCTCAGAAAAAAACATTGTCTCCTCCCTACTGCGCATGCGTGGCCCGGTATTGTATGAAAAAACTTCGGGGTATGAAATATCTTCGGTGATGAGGTATCATACTTAGATCATGAAAATTAAAACACTACGTTATTTTTTTTATGCTACTCAAAAATCAATATATCATAGAGAAAAATCATTTAACTTTGCCCCAAAAATGATTATTCACTACCTCAAATTTGATATTCCATATTCGTTTGTGACCATGCCATGATACTGAAGGCACCCGGTGTTGTGTTATTTGGTGTTCCATCGTCAAAAGCTGGCGCTTTTGTGTACAAACACTGGTCTCTCGTGAACTGCGCATGCTCAGACCATTGAGTGTAGACCTGTACAGTCTCACAATGCTTTTTCACACATTAAGAGTTGCTGGAAAGCTGAATCAGACAAACAGTACCACCATCCTCGCTGTTTCTAGAACGACGTACACTCTGTACATATAAATACAACTCGTACAGTGTCGTTCTAGAAACAGCGAGGATGGTGGTAGTGGTACTATATGTCTGATTCAGCCTTCCAGCAACTCTTAATTACGGTTTAAAAGCTTTGTGAGACTGTACAGGTCTACGCTTGCTGGTCTGAGCATATACCGTTCACGAGAGACCAGTGTTTGTAAACAATTTTTGACGGTGGGGACGCCAAATAACACAACACCGGTTCAGGCATTTCTAGTATTACCGTCCATATGTACGTGTCAACGTGTGGTTTTAAGGTTTTGTAAGTTTCCTAAAATACAGATAATGAAAATTTGAATTCATCAATGTTGTTCCATCTGAGATATCAATATAGTATCGTCTTCGCATATCGGAATTGTGGATTTATATCGGTTATCGGTTATTGCCTATATTTGTGTCTCTAGTTAACGAATATCGGTTATCGCCGTTAAGGTTTTTCGTTATCGGTTATCAGGAATAAGGTTTCTGTTATCGTGCCCAGCTATGGTCATTTCTGTCTTTTATTTACACATCATTACTCCAGGAGCATCAAGTGGGTAAGGTGAGCTATACTTTAAGACATAGAAGGAAGAAATTGGTGCTGGCTAAAAATAATAATGAGGAATGCAACCTTTGAAAGAGTAGACACACACAGCAACCAGTGTGCTCCCTTGGTGGAGAGGATGACGGCTAGCTATGAACACACCGGTCTGGGTTATAATGACGACCCACCCAGCTGTTCATCCTGCCTTTTGGGTTGGTCTATAAAAGGGAACCTGGGCAAGGCAGCTGTGGTGACCCAGATACTGTAGTGGCCATGTCCTGGGGCTGAAGGGTCCTTGCCTGCTGCTGGCTCAAGGGCCAGAGGGATGGAGATGGGCACCACAGCCAGGCACACTTGTAACATGTGCCCCAAACTTTACCTAATTACTGCAAACCAGACCTACAAAATGAATAAGAAATCAGGAGAGAAATGGAATGGAACAATTTTGGTAAACATTGTATTATTATGACTATAAACCTGCCCCTCTCCCTGAGGAGAAGGGTGCAGTCTGTGCATATTCCCAGCCCTAAAATGTGCTTCATAAACTCTGCACCTCACACAAGATCCAGAGAGAAGTTAAGAAATGTGCCAAGCTGAATGGAGAAGAATGCCAGGCACAACATGGGGAGACAGGCCTTGAGTGTCCTGGACCAGGGAACAGACAAAGGTTAAAGGTGTCCTGGTGCCTATGAAAGGTGAGGCTTGGACTTGTGCACTTCATCTCATGCACCTCACAACAGCTGAGGAACCAAAGCACCCAGCCAGCGTGTAAGTCAGGGCAGACAGAGAAGCAGGACGTGAAATTAGAAGCTTTGTGGGGCAGGATGAAGTGTATTAACATCAGACACAGAGACAAATGGACTTTGTTTTCATTAAAGGAAGCAACTCCAGGGGGAAAAAAACACTAGTCTCTGCTCCAATAAAATAAAGTATAGAGGAGCTGCCAAAAAGAGTTGTGAAAGACCTTCATCCTATAGCAGAGAAATAATGGGCTGTATAACTCAACATTTTGGCACCCAAGCACACATACTTGGCAAGGCTTTCGTAGGCATTTTGGGCATTTCCAAGGACAGTTTTATGACCCTGGTGGTAGTTTGACCCTTCTTCTGTACCATGAACCTAAAAGAGCACTCATGAGAACCCAATTTATCTCCTGTTTGGCCTTTGGAAACAGTTGATGTGATGGACGAAAGCGTTTGATAATACCGACCAATACATGACAATGACGATGACGTGTGTACTGATGCAAAATTGAGTATATATAAGAGTGAGGAGACCTTAGTGAAGCCACAGTGAAGCCTGCCATTCCAGAGTCCCATCCAGAGGTGTTTGTGGTCCCTGGCCTGCAGGCTGGTGGTGGTGACCTGCCTGGTGCTTCAGGCCGCCGGCTTCCTTCAGGGAGGACGTGAAGAGTGACTCAACAACCTCTGCAATAAGAACAGTCTCACCATTACCGGCATTTGTTGGGCTCGGATAACTTGAACAACTTTGTGGAGTGTGGACAGCCTCAGGATGTTTGTACATGTTTGTGCTGACTTTAGTAGTGACATGAAGAGGGGCTCAACAGCCTGTCTTAAGGATAAATAACTACAGCATTACTTGTTTGGCAGACTCAGAAGAGCTGGACAAAATCAAGGCATCCTGACAGGCAAAACATATGTTTACACCTCCCTCCCTTCCCTATCACCCCCTTGTTCATCGCCGACACTTTTTATCATTCTTTTCACCCTTTCGTTTAAAGCCCTTCCCTCCACCTTCCCTGGCACACTGAGTCACCTTATTCCCCGTGACTGCCACAACCATCCCTTCTTCCTTCCCGTTTGTTCAGTGGCACAGTGACGGCCCTCCTCCAGTGTTCCGGCACCTCACCCTGCTCACAAGCTTGGCCATGTGAGGCGTTGGTGTAAAAGTTGTGACAAACCAATCAAAGCGGTAGTACTGTTTTTAGCAGTATCTGGCACCTGAATTCTTGCTGCATTGTGCGGTGAAGCAAGTTTCAGAAAAAGCAGCCTTAAACCAGGTGATTCATAGGCCTAAAGTTGTGTGACTTCTCCGTTGAAGTCCCCAATTTATCTCGACTTCTTTCTGAAAGCTTTTTGTTCTCTAAACAGTTTGTTGATGTCACTCTACCAAAATATTCATATACTCTGTCTACTTTCCCTACTGTTCCTTAACTGTCTATTTTGTATCGTCTGTCCAGCATGCATTCCCTCCCTTCCTCTTCCACACACCTTGTGTCCCACTACGTCCCAGGCTGCCCTTGACACTGAACTCTTCTCAACCCGTCTGCTGTAACTGGCACAGGTTTTGCCTTCACTGTTATCCTGGTAACATACAGTACCAGGTCTTTCTCTGCCTCTGTGGTGGATAGTGGAGTGTTTCCCATGTGGTATTGGTGTACTGGATATCCCTTCACTGTTATCCTGGTAACATACAGTACCAGGTCTTTCTCTGCCTCTGTGGTGGATAGTGGAGTGTTTCCCATGTGGTATTGGTGTACTGGATTTCCCTTCACTGTTATCCAGGTAACATACAGTACCAGGTCTTTCTCTGCCTCTGTGGTGGATAGTGGAGCATTTCCCATGTGGTATTGGTGTACTGGATATCCCTTCACTGTTATCCTGGTAACATACAGTCCCAGGTCTTTCTCTGCCTCTGTGGTGGATAGTGGAGCATTTCCCATGTGGTATTGGTGTGCTGGATATCCCTTCACTGTTATCCTGGTAACATACAGTCCCAGGTCTTTCTCTGCCTCTGTGGTGGGTAGTGGAGCATTTCCCATGTGGTATTGGTGTGCTGGATATCCCTTCACTGTTATCCTGGTAACATACAGTACCAGGTCTTTCTCTGCCTCTGTGGTGGATAGTGGAGCATTTCCCATGTGGTATTGGTGTGCTGGATTTCCCCTCCCAAGGTGCAGGACTTTACATTTTTCTTCACTGCATTGTAGCAGCCACTTTTTGCTCCTGTCCTGTAGCTTGGTGAGGTGTTCTGGCAGGAAATCTGCAGCCAAGGGGTTAAGACTCTCACATCCTCACTCACTCCAGCACTGTGTTTCACTCCTACTCTTGCTCTGCCAAATACTTCCCTCACCTTCCTTCTGTACCTCTGCTTGTACCAGTCTCTCACTGGACACTTCCTTCCTCACATTAGATCTCTTCCTATTCCCTTAAATTCCCACTCGTCTCTCATCCTTACATTTCCTAATACCAGACTGTTGTGCCTGTCTTCCAATCACTGCATCACAATTCTCAGGTTCAGTTTCCCAGATATTTTGTGTGTACTTTATTTTGCCCTGGCAGGAGAGGCAAGATTTCAACCAATATCAGACACAGCTTCTATCTTACTCCCCTGTTGGTGGGAGAATTAGTCCCAGAAATCACGGTGACACTGCATACTAAATCACGGTGAATGGTCTGAGAGGTGGGATGAGTCTTGGCTGTGTGAAGTGTTGTAGTGAGGAGGGGAAGACTGAGGTGGTCTGGACAGGAGGAGAGAATGGGTGAGGGTGAGCGACACAGTAGATTATGGGTAGTGTTAATGGAGGCAGACCAAAGAAGACACAGGATGATACAGTACAGAAAGACCTACAGATCCTGGGTACACTGAGGTGCTTTGGCTGTATGGATGGAGAGGAGTGAAGGGTGAGGGAGGCAGCAGGTGATGGGTAGTGTTGGTGGAGGCAGACCAAAGAAGACACAGGATGATACAGTGCAGAAAGACCTACAGATCCTTGGTTCCTGAGGTGCTTTGGCTGTATGGATGGAGAGGAGGAGTGAAGGGTGTCAGGGTGAGGGTGAGGGAGGCAGCAGGTGATGGGTAGTGTTGGTGGAGGCAGACCAAAGACGACACAGGATGATACAGTACAGAAAGACCTACATACCCTTGGTTACTGAGGTGCTTTGGCTGTATGGATGGAGGGGAGGAGTGAAGGGTGTCAGGGTGAGGGTGAGGGAGGCAGCAGGTGATGGGTAGTGTTGTTGGAGGAAGATCACAGAAGACACAGGATGAAACAGTACAGAAAGACCTACAGACCCTTGGTTACTGAGGTGCTTTGGCTGTATGGATGGAGAGGAGTGAAGGGTGTCAGGGTGAGGGTGAGAGAGGCCGTACAGTTTATCCTCATCTTACGCAGAGGGGGCTTCGTGGTGCAGTGGTTAGCACACTCGGCTCACAACTGAGAGCCCGGGTTCGATTCCCGGGCGGAGTGGAAACATTTGGGCAGCTTTTCCGATACCCTACGCCCCTGTCCACCCAGCAGTGAATGGGTACCAGGTATTAATCTGGGGTTGTGTCCCGTCTAATGGGATCTGTTCCCTTCTATAATTCCTTCCCCCTCCTGTCTCTCTTCGGCATATGACCACAGATGTTGCGCCGACTAAACAAAACTTTTCATCTTACGCAGTTTATTGTAACGGGAAATTCATCTAACCCGGGCATGATTCCACGGTAGGGAACTCTAACTCAACCACAGAAAAATTACTGTAATGCTTGATGTCTCTCGCTCTCAGCCACTAACTAATCAGCACCCCGCTCCTCCTCGCCTCAGGCCGCCCCCTCCCCACCCTGCCGCCCCTCCCTGCTACTCCCAGGCCCATTTTGTGGCACACACTGCATAGAGGCTGCTGCTGCTGCCCGAACCCTGCCTGGAGGTGGTGGTGTGACGCTGGAGGAGGGAGGGAGCTTGTGAGGGGATGACATTTCTGTTAACACCATTATGAAACAAGACAGGGAGGAAGAGGAAAGAAAACAACAAGAGGAGGAGGAGGAGGAGGAGGGGGAGGTGGAGGAGGAGGCCAAGACTATGCTTCCTGCATCCCATTCTGAGTCATGTTGTCAGGACCCAGAAAACGAGGAAACAGAGGAGTGAGATATACAACTGTGTAAACACCTGACAGGACAAACACTAACAAAAAGGGTGACATATATATAAGTGTAAACATCTCAAGTACAAAAGAGGGGAAACAACGAGGGTAAAGGAAAACAGATACCCCGAGAGGAAAGGCAGGTATACAACTGTGTAGACATCTGACAGGACAAACACTAACAAAAAAAGTGACATATATAACAGTGTAAGCATCTCAAGTACCAAAGAGAGGAAACAACGAGGGTAAAGGAAAACAGATACCCAGACTCAAATACAGAAAACAGATGCCCAGTGGGCGTGGTCAGAAAGTGTGAACAACCATTGAAAAAGACTCTGACCTGTGACGTCAGTTGTGGCGACATGTTATGAGCCAATAATTTAACAGAAAAATCACTGTGGGAGTGTCTTAAGACTGACTCACGAATAGCAGGAGAAGTAAAACAATACAACATAATGAGCGAGCAGATGGGTGTGACAGGAAGTATTGGCCATTGGTTATGTAGAAAATTAAGGGCGTGTCAAGGATGTAAGTCCGCCTCAAGCAAAGAAAAATGTGGCCTAGAAATCAGTGATATAGGTAGACCGAGCTTGGTTCTCGCCTCAAGCAGACCTGCTACTCACGCAGCCGAGGATGGCTGTTGTGATCTTAATCGTGAGTAGAAATTCGAGAATCTAAGGGAAACCGACTGTATTGTCCTGGAGATTATATTGTGAGGAAATGTGTAGTAGGAATGTGAGTGGTACAGGATAGTGATTATTTGTTTGCGATGTTAAGCAGAAATGGAAACCACAGCGTGTGGTATAATTGGGTGTTTCCATGACTTGTAGTAGATTATACTATAGGAATATGTTATTAGGATTTTGTGAAGAGAGTACATAATGATTGTGACGTAAGCAGAGAGATACAAACCACTGCTTGTGGAACGACGAGTGTTATTATTATTGGCAACAACTGAGCACATATTGTAGTATTATGTTTAAGACATGTCGTTTGTCATATGTTGCATCCATTGCTGAATATGCCAGAGTGTTATGATCGTCTGAGCATAGAATATTGCGTAAGGCAATTATTTTCATTTAATCTTAAATAAATGTAAATTATAGTTTTTCCTTCTCTATCCCCGAACACTAGTCTCCAATAACAACTTAAGCCGGATCACGCTACCAAGGATACGAGACGGTGAGATCATTTATTGAGTAATTAATGAGTGATAAAAGAGTTGATTTAATACAAGAAAAGAAGGGTCTAAAACTGGCGGCAGCGGTATAGGGATAGACAGGAGGGTGTGTTTATCAGTGTCTTTCCTTAAATTAACTACGTTTGATGAGAAAAGGGCTCCTACTTTCACCAAGTTTAGTTCGTTTTAGCAGCGGTAGTGACAGCGATGATATAAGTATTTGTTCTTCCGGAGAGTTAGACTCAGAATCAGACAACATGCCGGACGAAATTCAGGTCGGAAACGGTGTACCGGATCCTGAGCAGAGCACTAGTGAAGTCAGTGGCCAAGACAAGTCTACTACAGTAGATAAAACAGATCTAGCCTCTATCATTTCCCTTAATTCGAGGAACAACTATGGCAAAGTCAAAGGATTAAAATATTATATGGGAGGTCGGAGCAAGGACCCAGACAACCCTACATTTTCCTGTACTACTAGTGTAAGGCAGTGGATTAAAGATATAGATTCACGGACTGCTGATAATTGGACAGATCAAGGAAGGATACAGTTAGCAAAGCAACACTCATTAGGCCCTGTCTTTCAATTGATTTCCACTACAGTTGAGACGGACGGTTATGACTGGAACAAGGTTAAGCAGCAACTGTTAGAAGTATTTCCTGATGATAAAACTTATTATGAGAGGAAAGAAGACCTGGCCACAGCAAGGCGTAAATCCGGGGAAACAATACCTGAATTTTGGGTAAGGCTACATGAGGCAACCTGTTCACTTCAAAAAATGAGGCCAGAAAATAAAATGTCATTACAGGAAGACAAAATAACTGCTTTTTTGACGGCCCTTCCAAAGCCCTTTAGATCATATTTAACTGATGATGACATGAAAGATCCTTCAGCAGTGTACAAAAAGGCCCTAAACTTCGTGAAAAATCATCCACAGCTGAAACTAACATGCAGTGATCTCATGAAAGAGACTCGTCAGCCCGTAGCAATGGTGACTGGCCACAAATCTCAGCACTCTAGGCAAGCTAGGAAGGAGGAGCAAAGACGCCCCCAAAATAATTCTGTAGTATGCTTTCGTTGTGAAAAGGTAGGACATGTAGCTAAGTCTTGCTGGGTAGAAATTTGCAGAAACTGTGGCATGACTGGGCATTCTACTGCCCATTGCTGGCATTTTCCGAGAGGAAGAGGAGGACAGGGCAGGTACCCACCTCGGGGTAACTCCTACAAACAAAAAAAAAACGCCAACTTTCGGTAGAAATAACAGAAAATGAACGGAGAACGAACAAGGGAGTAACCACATCACTAACAAGCAATGAAAAGAAGGCTATAATCAACATAACTCAGAGTAATCTTGGTAGCCAGATCGCACTAAACTTGCAGGTACAAAATCATGATAAAACATATGCAAGGTGGCCGCTCCTAGATACGGGAGCGTGTGTGAGTCTTATAACTGATGAATTTATTCAAGAGTTAGGGCTCGCAGTAAATGAAAGTGAAGCGAAACCCGTAAATATTGTCTCGGTGCAAGGACACCATATTGAAAATGAAGGTAGGAGACAGGTTAACCTTAAATTTGGAAGGAGAAATAGCGTACAAGATCTAATAATAACACGCAATGTAGATTTACCGACTCCTATTTTGTTGGGTACTGATTTCATGTTGCAACACGAAATTACTCTAAAAACGTGGCAACCACATGAAGAACAAGGGAAACGAGGTTGGAAACTGATGATAGAAGGGGAAACTATACCTATACAACCCATTGAGCCCGGAGAAATATCTCTGATATCTAGAGGTGAGGGACCTCAGTTGAATGAAGATGAAAATGAAGAAAGCTTCACTGAAAGTAAGGCCGAACGTTGCCGAGCAGCTGAACCTTTGCAACTGCATGCATCTGTTGCAGGTTACATAACGCTAGTGACGCAACTACAGGCAACTGAAGCTTTATTTGAGCCTTGTGTTAGTACTCCTCAGGCTAGAGTCTTGTGCTCAGGGATAGTTAAGTTGACCCTTCACCTGACAATCAAAGATCTTATGTCACTGTGCCATATTTGAATGTTGAAAGTGAGAGCATAGAGATAGATGATAGTACAACGTTAGGATTTGTGAAGCCTGTCACTCATGAGCAATACGCTGATCTGCCACAAGTATCTAGTGTACAGACCGCTGACACAATTAAGACAGACTTGAAGCCCGCAGAGCTTGAAGCAAGGAAGAAAAACCTCTATCAAATTGTTGACGCTAAATTCCCAGACGAAGAGAGAGAAAATCAGGTCTTAAAGTCCTTAATAAATAAATATATAACAGTGTTTTCCACAGAACAAGAACCATTAACAGTAACGCCCTATTTTCTAAGCACCATCAAGCAAAACACTGATGAAGTAGTGTACAGGCGTTCATATAACATTCATATCAGTTATCATGACAGAGTAAATGAACAACTTATATCGCTCCAGCAACAGGGTGTGATTCGCCCTTCGCGATCACCCTATAATGCCCCACTTATCCCAGTGCAAAAAAACATGGAGTACTACGACTTTGTCTGGACTTCCGGGCACTCAATAAAACACTACGGGACGACCGGTACCCACTCCCTAATATAACCACCATACTCAATCAATTGGGAGATAGTAAGCTTTTTTCATGCCTAGACTTGAAACAGGGTTACCATCAAATTCCCCTAGATGAATTCAGCAGAGAAAAGACGGCATTTTCTTCTCCAGCAGGACATTGGGAATTTACTTCCCTCCCCTTTGGCCTTAAAACAGCCCCGTCCTGCTTCCAGAAAATAATAAACACTGTCCTTACAGGACTATTAGGTAACAAGGTTCAGGTGTACCTTGATGACATAATTATCCTGGGCGATATATTTTCTAATCACGCAGATAACTTAGAACAAATTCTGGATCGCTTAAAGGAAGCCAAACTGACTCTTAAGATGGAGAAGTGTAACTTTTTTAAGGACAAAGTAGATTACCCGGGCCATGCCATCCGCTCAGAGGGAATAAGACCTCAATCTAGCAAGCTGGAGGCCATACAAAACATCCCGGCCCCTCAAACTGTTCATGATTTACAGTCATTTCTTGGATTGACTAATTATTATCGCAAATTTATTGCAAATTATTCACAAATCATTGCTCCTCTTCTAAAGATTAACAAGGGAAAGAAAGGTACACTCAAGAAAAAAGATAAAACTCCACTCATATGGACAGATGAAGCAAAAACTGCGTTCTCAACCCTTAAGGACAGAATGCTTGACACAGTCACTCTAAAATTCCCTGACTTTAACAAACCTTTCGTGCTCACTACTGACGCGTCCAGCTACAGTATTGGTGGAGTATTGCAACAACAGGATAATGATAATAAACTAAGACCTATATCCTTTTTTAGTAGGAAATTGAACACAGCAGAACAGCGGTACAGTACAGTTGAAAGAGAGGCTTTAGCAGTAATATATGGGTTGCAAGTGAACCGCCCATTAATACTGGGCTACCCTATTGAGATCCACACGGATCACAGACCTTTAGTATGGTTGTTACAGGTAGCTAGTCCCAACGGCAGGATAGCTAGATGGCAGACTCTCATGAGTGAGTATGATTTCACAATCAATCATTTGCCTGGCAAGGAAAATATAGTAGCAGATTTTTTATCAAGGATGAAGGCTCAACAGGACACTGAGATTGAATTAGAAGATCCGCGCGATAATATTTGTGGATGGGGAACAACAAAAACCGTGGAACACGTAAATAATGAGGGCAAGGTATTGCACTAGTGCAGAAAAGAAAAAGGCGCCAAATGATATGGAATCAAAATGTATGAAATGTATGGACATGAATTGTGAGTGTATTGGCCACACTTGACTGGAGTATTGAAGAGATTATTGAGCTGCAAGATGAGCAGCCAGCATATAGAATGATAAAAATATGATAAAAGAAGGGTGCCCCATGAATGAGATTGAGCAGAGACTCAGAGATAAAAGGTATAATGTGAAGATGCCCCTGTCAGAATTGCAGGTGGAACACGATGTGTTATATCGTGTTATAATGAATCCGTACGGAGAAGCCACTAAGGTGGTGGTTTTACCCCCGAAGTATTTCCAGAAAGCGATAACTCTGGCTCATTCGTCGCCAACTGCAGGGCACGGAGGAACCAAAGTTACGTTATCTCGGTGTAGAAAGTTCGCTTTCTGGCCTGGAATGAAACGGGATGTAGAAGAGTATGTAAGGAAGTGCGTCACGTGTAGTCGTTTCAAGCGAGTTGGGAACTTCCACCCTGCTCCTTTGCGGCATTATCCGGACGTCACCGCTCCTTTTGAGAGAACAGACATGGACCTTGTTGGTGTTTTTTTCGGACTATGGGTTCCGATACGTGATGACCATTACTGATATTTTTACAAGGTGCTTCATTACAGTACTCTTACGAAGTAAGGAAGCCCGCGAAGTGGCAAGGGGGTTGTACGTGAATGTTGCTCATATACAAGGTGTTCCTCAGACAGTTGTTACCGATCAAGATACACAGTTCGTTGATTCCGTGTTGCAGGAGATGACGTCTGAGTTACATGCGACACGTGAAAATAATGGCTTTTCATCCAAGTGCAAGCGGAAAGACAGAGCGCAAATTATGCCATTGTTAACATCTTGAGAACTATAGTTCAAGGAAATATGTCCATTTGAAATATAATGTTGCCTGCAGCCACCCTGGCCCATAATACTGCGTTTCATCGCACCATAAAGGAGTCACCATGTACTTAAAGAGATTCTCGTATGCCATATGCTATGTTAGAAAAGCTTCAGCACCCCTGGTATAATGTTGATTCCCATAAAGAAGAAATGGCTGTAATTGCAAGGGAAGTTAATGATAAATGCCAGCTTTACATTGAAGATGGTAGAGAAGAAAAGGAAAGGCACAACAAACCTACAAAAAACACATCTATTAGCGTAGGCAACAGAGTGTTCTACAAACATACTCCAAGAAGGAAAGAGAATAAAAGTTACAACCTATTTTTGCTGGACCCTACAGGTTAATAGACAAGATCAGTGATGTAGTGGTAAAATTAGGAACCTCAGGACTAGTAAGGTTTCAACAGTCCACACAGATAGAGTGAAAGTCCTTCATGAAGACTGCATCGATGTGCAGCAATGTCCAACGGTTAGACGAGCATACCTTTAAATCCAGAGACAGACACTGATCTATTCTTTGCATTGCTCAACCCTGAAATCCCTGAAAAAAATTCTACCAAAGAATTGATAACTCGTAAAGGAGAATTAACTACTACTTTTGAAACTGAAACTAATGTTCGTTCTCCAGCAGCCCAAACAGCTGAGGCACAGGCTACAATGCCCAATACGACCACCTCCCAGGTTACTCCCAAATTTTCAGAGCCACCCCAGCATAGGTATAACCTTCGCTCTTCCTCAACGGTACAGGACTTGCCTAATGTTATGTCAAAGCCAATAGAATATGGGAAAGAATAGTGGCTCACGAAAAAAGATACGCTATTTAACCGCTAATATAACGTAATTATCCGCAGATTTGTTTGGCTTCATCGGTGCACTGCTCGATCCCAACACAAGAATCACCGATACGTGCTGGCTTGAGTTTCACACCGACATACCGTCTAGTCCTCACAGGCAGAGACTATGTAGTACCTTTTATCCTCAAAGAAGAAGATGTTTTAGCTCCATTATATAAGGCACGGAATTTGACTGCTTCTTTAGCTTGGAATGTTGTTCAAATATCACCTGAGTATCCAATTATAAAATCATTAAAGCACACACTTTTTAATTTTGAAAATGAATTCAGTTCATTGTTATTTAATCTTAAAAGATTCCTCCGCTATGTAATGACTACTGATCCGAACAAACTACATGTTTCAATGAATTATAGACCGAAGCGGGGAATGATTAATTTTCTAGGATCCTTGTCTAATATCTTATTTGGTACCGCGACCCAGGCTCAAGTTGATGCTATTCATGGAAAAATTGGAGAACTAGAGTCAATGACTGAACAAGAACGTATCATGTTGAACGTTCATTCGACTGCATTAAATGTCACGTTACGAAATATGCATACCATGCAGTCTGCTCTGAATAGACTATCTTCTGCTGTAAACATATCGAACCAGGTTGTCCGTCACATGTCTATGCAGACCTTGGCATTAGAGAGTGAGGAAAAACTCCGAGCATTGCTAGATTTAGAGTTAGCATTAGGACACCTAAGTACGGGTATTTTAGATTTAAAGTTGGGTCTGCAGGCTCTCCTGCAAACATATATAACTCCAACCATTATGTCAGACGAACAACTGTTAAGTACATTAAAGGAAGCCTCAGTTCGGCCTCCAGGTCTTTTGTTCCCTGCAGTTCCTGATTTTTTAGCTTTATATAGGGATATGATAACTGTGTTCTCCAGGACAACGGCTTTGCACGATTCTCGTAATTTCTATTTCACCAAACCTTTGCGAGGAGATCCGCCTGACACCTTTGATGTCTTTCGAATCGACTCCCTTCCATTTTCTGTACAGAATAACACTTACTTTCTTATGTATAGTGTTAAATCAAGATATATTGCCTTCAGTGAGAATAGGAAAATATATTTTCTACTTTCTAGTATAGAACACTGTAACAAAAATCACCATATGTTAGTTTGTCCTCCCAAAGGCCCCGTGTATGAGGCAAGTCACGCAGCCTCTTGTGAATCGGCAGCCTTCTTGAATTATAAGTCAGTGATCAACCTCTGCCACAAAATAGTCTTACAAACATTTCCCCCGATGTTTATAAAAGGTCCTGGATACTGGACCTATTCACTTGCCTCCCCCATCACTCTGACACTCACATGCCCTACCCATCCTGTAAACAAACATACTGTCAGCCTCAAAGGTAGTGGGATATTGACGCTTCGGCAAGGTTGCAGCGCCCACAGCCCATCCCTGACACTTCCTGGACAAGAAGCAGTTGTGGAGGGGCCCCCCATCAAGGTCTCTCTCGCCCCTCTCCCTCTCCACCTCCCTCCTCTCCCAAAAGTTCTTACAGGCCATCTTAACTGGTCCGTTTTGCCTGACCTTCCATCTCTTCGCAGTGCTGAGTCCATCCCCCTACAGGAGCTAACAGCTGACTTGCAGCCCCTACATCCTGTGGTCAAGCCGAATCAGCCCTTTCAACACGAAATCCATTGGTGGATTGTCTTCGCCATTGTCGTGATCCTGGTTCTTCTGCTGGTAACGTCTGCCGTGGGGTATTCCTATGTCCTACGCTACGCACGACGCCGCCTAATTCCAGACTCGAACCAACTGCAGACATTGCAAGGCGTATCTTCTCCACCAACACCTGTGAGATCTCAGGGCGAGATCTTCCGGAAGGGAAGTATGTCAGGACCCAGAAAACGAGGAAACAGAGGAGTGAGATATACAACTGTGTAAACACCTGACAGGACAAACACTAACAAAAAGGGTGACATATATATAAGTGTAAACATCTCAAGTACAAAAGAGGGGAAACAACGAGGGTAAAGGAAAACAGATACCCCGAGAGGAAAGGCAGGTATACAACTGTGTAGACATCTGACAGGACAAACACTAACAAAAAAAGTGACATATATAACAGTGTAAGCATCTCAAGTACCAAAGAGAGGAAACAACGAGGGTAAAGGAAAACAGATACCCAGACTCAAATACAGAAAACAGATGCCCAGTGGGCGTGGTCAGAAAGTGTGAACAACCATTGAAAAAGACTCTGACCTGTGACGTCAGTTGTGGCGACATGTTATGAGCCAATAATTTAACAGAAAAATCACTGTGGGAGTGTCTTAAGACTGACTCACGAATAGCAGGAGAAGTAAAACAATACAACATAATGAGCGAGCAGATGGGTGTGACAGGAAGTATTGGCCATTGGTTATGTAGAAAATTAAGGGCGTGTCAAGGATGTAAGTCCGCCTAAAGCAAAGAAAAATGTGGCCTAGAAATCAGTGATATAGGTAGACCGAGCTTGGTTCTCGCCTCAAGCAGACCTGCTACTCACGCAGCCGAGGATGGCTGTTGTGATCTTAATCGTGAGTAGAAATTCGAGAATCTAAGGGAAACCGACTGTATTGTCCTGGAGATTATATTGTGAGGAAATGTGTAGTAGGAATGTGAGTGGTACAGGATAGTGATTATTTGTTTGCGATGTTAAGCAGAAATGGAAACCACAGCGTGTGGTATAATTGGGTGTTTCCATGACTTGTAGTAGATTATACTATAGGAATATGTTATTAGGATTTTGTGAAGAGAGTACATAATGATTGTGATGTAAGCAGAGATACAAACCACTGCTTGTGGAACGACGAGTGTTATTATTATTGGCAACAACTGAGCACATATTGTAGTATTATGTTTAAGACATGTCGTTTGTCATATGTTGTATCCATTGCTGAATATGCCAGAGTGTTATGATCGTCTGAGCATAGAATATTGCGTAAGGCAATTATTTTCATTTAATCTTAAATAAATGTAAATTATATTTTCCCTTGTCTATCCCCGAACACTAGTCTCCAATAACAACTTAAGCCGGATCACGCTACCAAGGATACGAGACGGTGAGATCATTTATTGAGTAATTAATGAGTGATAAAAAGAGTTGATTTAATACAAGAAAAGAAGGGTCTAAAAATGTGGAGTGCCAGAAGGTGTTGATCACAGCCAACAACGCTTCCCAATGAGGTGGTGAGGCAGCTGGAAGAAGCAGTCTCAGTCTACACTTGCATGGACACAGACCAAGGAAGCCAAGGCAGACAGGCACCTGCCACTTTGCACATTAACCCCTTGACTGGGGATTTCCTACCAGAAGACCTCACCAAGATACAGAAATGGAGCAAAAAGTGGCTGCTACAATTCAATGAAGAAAAATGTAAAGTCCTGCACCTTGGGAGGGGATATCCAGCATACCAATACCACATGGGAAACACTCCACTATCCACCACAGAGCCAGAGAAAGACCTGGGTGTTACCAGGCTAACAGTGAAGGTAAAATCCGTGACAATCGCAGCGGACGGGTTAAGAGAAACATCCTGCAGCGGCAAGAAGAGGAGGCAATGCAGAACACTAGTAAGTTAATGAGATGTGTTGTGAGTTCCCTCAACTTGGAAGGTTTTTAGCCAGTCTCTCCCTCCCCTCAGGCTTGGTGTGTGCACACTTCTCTCTTGAGGTCAATAAAGTGTTGTTTTTCTCAAATTCCACTGTGCTCACATTGTATTTTTCTAACTTAGTGAACGGCAGCAGGGTGTATTTTCTAATTTCTATGTGGCTACGTAAGGGCACTCACGAGTGAAGGGGAGAAAAAGAGGGGATTTAGGGAAGGGGCCAAAGAAAAAGTTTCCTCTAGTCCCTGCAACACAAACTTTCTCTAACAAGTTGGAGGCACAGATACAAAAACCTACATTAGACGAGGATACACTGCAGTTGAGGTGGAGGGTAACTAAGGCAGACATGATGACACAGTGCAGAATGGCCTACAGACCCTGGGCCTGACCAGAGGGCCTGCTGAAGCCTGAACAGTGCCTGCAGGCAGAGTGAGGCTGGCTGGACACACTCAGAGACTTGGAAAGGACTCTACTTTCTCTGAGAATGATGATGATGGTGATTTTTTTACGGCAGTGGAAGCCACAAAAATGAGACAGAAGACTATCAAGCACTGCTCCAGCTGAAGGAAGTCAGTACAGGAGGACAAAAAGAGAGGGCCAGTTTCAATTGGAGAGGCATCTTGATACTCTTGATGCTGACGATGATGGTTATGATGATGATGACGATGATGGTGATGATGATGATGATGTAGATGATGGTGATGATGATGATGACGATGATGGTGATGATGATGATGCTGACAATGATGATTATGATGGTGATGACGATGATGGTGGTGATGATGATGATCTGTCTACCTAGGAAAAAGCAGGCTGTCGGGCTGCACATATACCCACCTTGAGGGGCAGTGGATGAGATGCTGTTCTGGGAAGTGTGAGAAGTGTGCCGGGAGGTTCCAGGGCAGCAAGGCGACCCTGCAGGGGAGGTCAAGCAGCATGCCCCCCAGGTAATGCCTGCAACAACACACAGGGTCACTGCCTCACACTCACATCAAATATCAATACATTCAGTTCTGTACAAGAGGAGGGAGAAGGTCTGCTTGCAGGATATGAACCAATGAATGACTTGGAGGAATCAGGTGACACAGACCTATTACTGGAAAGGGTAGGTGAAGATGACACAGACCTATTACTGGAAAGGGTAGGTGAAGATGACACAGACCTATTACTGGAAAGGGTAGGTGAAGATGACACAGACCTATTACTGGAAAGGGTAGGTGAAGATGACACAGACCTATTACTGGAAAGGGTAGGTGAAGGCACAGAGTCAGGAAGTCACAGGAAGGAGGCGGCAAAGAGTGTGAGGAAGCTTAAGGAAAAACTGAACAAATACAGACATGGAGACAATAATTAAATAAGACAATAAGATACTAATTCCCTGCAAGGTACAGCCACTGCAGTCTGAATGTATCTGTAAGCCACGGCACATTACCCAACACAGTTGTTATTATTATTATTATTATTATTATTATTATTATTATTATTATTATTATTATTATTATTATTATTATTACTATTATTATTATTATTATTATTATTATTCACCGATGCCAGAGCCTGATAATAGGCCTTCCCCAGCCCTGAAGACTCCCCTACACCCGTACACCCTCATACCACCCCCTCCCCCAGCCAACTACCCTGTGTGTGTGTGTGTGTGTGTGTGTGTGTGTGTGTGTGTGTGTGTATGGCAATGTTGTCACATGTGGTGCAGGCTCCTTCATTACCTCCACAGCCTGCTGCACCTTCCCTGGATGTGGCAACATTAAGGTAATGCTTCCCTACAAACCTAAGGCCAGGCCCTGCCCTCCCTCACAGCTCTGCTCTGCTGGCTGGACAGACACACGCTGATAGGCCTGGAAAACCTTGCTGAGTCACCCTAAGATGGGCCAGGACACCTCCCATCCACCATCCACCCATGCAATGGCAGGAAACAATGCGGGAAATAAATTGGTAAAGTTTACCCCCACACACAACGCCCCATTGGCCGGCACAAGTATGAGTACACTTTCCCCACACAACACTGTGCGGCTTAATCTACAGACTCCCCTCAACATTTTTATCTATTCTTTCCTTTTGGCTAATGTGCAGACCACTGATGTAGCCAGACACACTCAGCACTTAGCTCTGATGCGCTTTGTCCATTTTTTCCTTGGAAAGTACATTTCCTAATTTCTAAGGTACCGTATGTTCCGCCACATAAGATGCACCGGAGTATAAGACACACCTATAATTTAGCAAGATATATTTAGAAAAGTAAAGTCTGTGTGTCTGGAGGTGGTGATGTGACGCTGGAGGAGGGGATGGAGCTTGTGAGGTCACAGATGACATTTCTATCAACACCATTTTGCAACAAGACAGGGAGGAAGAGGAAAGAAACAACAGGAGGAGGAGGGCAAGACCCACAGCATGCTTAGTTATTTCATAGTTCAAAGAGTTAAGAATAACATCTAATTTAAGTGAACATTTTTTAAATAAACTTTGTACCATTCCTATATGTAGATTTCTACCCCCAAAGTTTGTCCGGGATTCTGGACATTGCTACTACAGGCACGTGAGGCTGAAAACGCTTATATTTCAGGGTAAGAATACTTAGTGTTGCAGAAAAATATTGGCAGTAGTTGAGGAAGTCTTTCTCTCACCCACAAGTCCCTTCCTCGCGTGACCCTTGCCTGCAGGGAGGGACGCTGCCTCCTGAACGTGGTAAGCTGTTCGACCTACTAATATACTTGTCACAGGCTACGGTGCCAACACACCACCAAGGCTCCATCAACGCCAAGGCACCTCGTTGCCTTTCTGTTACTTGCTTGCAGTAAACTTTAGACGATGGAGAAAATTAGTGCAAAGTAATGACGGGGAGGTGGGAGGGGACACTGATCCCATTACTCGCCCTGCTGCTCTCTTGTGTTAACACACACACACACACACACACACATAACCCAGCCCCGTGACCCCTCCCCCAGCCCCTCTTCCATATCACACCACTTTCTCACCCCCATCCCTAGACAACCCAACCCCATACCCTCCCAACCCCCCTCGATGCTTCTTACCAATCCCACAAGTATTAGCAATAAATTTGAAGAGTTATGTCTGGTCGCTGAGCAAAAGGATCCCGATGTTATCACAATAAGTGATTTACATAGATTTACATAGAAAATCAGACCACACAGACCCCATGGTCCAGACTTGGTGGTCTGTCCTTAAACCTAAGTGATTTTACATTAATCAGAAGACTCCAAAACGTTGCATTTCTACTCTAGTTGATATTAAGTTGAAGGAAGTGACGGTCGAGCTTATTTTTGAAGGAGTCAATCGTGTTACACTGGACCACTGACGGTGGAAGCTTATTCCATTCTCGCACTACAGCGTTGGTGAAGAAAAATTTGGTGCAGTCTGAATTTACTTGTCTACATCTGAGTTTTACGCCATTGTTCCTCGTGCGCAAAGTGTCATCGATCATAAACAATGTTGATCTGTCTACATTCGTGAAACCATTAAGTATTTTAAAACATTCGATCAGTTTTCCTCGGAGGCGACGTTTCTCAAGAGAGAACATGTTAAGGGTAGAAAGCCTTTCTTCGTAGGATTTGTTGCGCAAGGAAGGGATCATTTTCGTTGCCCGACGCTGAACACCTTCTAATTTAGCAATATCCTTTGCATGGTGGGGAGACCAAACTGTACCGCATATTCCAAGTGGGTCTGACTAAACTGTTGTAGAGCGAGAGTATTACATCTTTATTCTTGAATACAAAGTTTCTTTAATGAAGCCCAACATTCTGTTCGCTTTATTTGCTGCATCGATGCATTGCTGTGAGAATTTGAGGTTTGACGCGATTTTGACCCCAAGTCTTTGACGCATTGAACGCTTTTGAGTTTAACGCCGCGCATTTCGTATTCGAACTTCTTATTCCTCGTTCCAACTTGAAGGACCTGGCACTTGTCTACGTTAAAGGGCATCTCCCATCTATCCGACCAAGCTGAAATTTTGTGCAAATCCTCTTGAGGCTTTGCCTGTCTTCGTCAGTGAGAACCGAGTTACCAATCTTTGTGTCGTCTGCAAATTTACTAATGCGGTTAATGAGTCCAACATCCACGTCGTTGATGTAAATAATGAAGAGCACTGGGCCAAGGACCGAGCCCTGAGGGACGCCACTAGTGACAGGCGCCCACTCTGAGTTAAATCCGTCGATCACTACTCTTTGTTGTCTGTTGCTCAACCAATTCGCGATCCATTGGTTTACTTGACCGTCAATACCTATTTGCTTTAATTTGTAAAGTAATTTATGATGCGGGACTTTATCAAACGCTTTCTGAAATCAAGATAGACTACGTCCAGTGATTTGGTTACGTCATAAACAGTGAAGAGGTCGTTATAAAAGGTTAATAGGTTTGATAGGCAGGATCTTTTGTTTCGGAAGCCATGTTGTGAGTCCCCAATCAATGAGTGGCTTTCAAGGTAATTCACAATTTTGTCTCTAATTATGCCCTCAAGTAGCTTACCTACAACCGAAGTTAGACTAATGGGCCTGTAATTACCTGGTACTTTTTTGTCTCCTTTCTTGAAAATCGGTGTCACGTTAGCCTTTTTCCAATCTGAAGGGACGATGCCTTGTCGCAAGGACATATTGAATACGGTTGTGAGGGAGGAGAGTATTTCGCTCTTTGTTTCTTTCAGCAGAGTTGGATATACTTTGTCAGGTCCAGGACTTTTATTTGTTTTAAGTGAATGGAGAGCTTTAAGGACTTCATCGGTTGTTATTTCAAAATTAGGCAATGCATGCTCGAGATTTACAATAGTACTGGTGTTGGTGGTAGCGAGAGGAAAACTGTTAGTATTAAACACCGAGGAAAAGTAATTGTTTAAGAGGTTTGCAATGTGTTGGCTGTCAGTCACTAGTGCACCGTCGCTGTTTGTTAAAGGTCCAATACCACTTTTGATCGCCTTTCTGTTGTTTATGTAACTGAAGAAAGATTTCGGATTATTTTTACAGTTGGCTGCAATATTTTCTTCGTATCTACGCTTTGCCTGACCTACTAGTCTTTTTACTCGTCGCCTGGCATCATTATAAAGTCTAATGTTTTCGGGCGTGTTTTGTTCTTTCTTTAACCTGTAAAACAATTTTCTCTCATTGACTGATTGTTTAATTTCGCTATTAAACCACGGTGGGCTTTTATTAGTGTTAATTCGCTTCTCGCACAAGGGGACGAATGTGTTCTGCTGAGTGAGTAAGTGATTTTTAAGGCTTAGCCAGGCTTCCTCTACGTTGCCGTCATCTGATAGTTGTATTTCTGTTAGTTTTTGTCGGATTTCTACGAAGTTAGCTCTTTTGAAATTGGGCACCTTTACTTTATTTTCAGTCACTGATGATTGAGCTTTAATGTCGACGCGCACTAATTTATGATCGCAAGAACCGAGGTGTTCTCCTACCGTGACACTACTGAGAAGGTTATCTTGGGTCGTTATAGCAAGGTCGAGTATATTATTTTGTCGAGTTGGCTCAGAAACCATTTGGCTTAGATAATTTTCTTCTAGAAATTCGATCATTCTATGTGACTCGCCTTCTGTACCTGACCTGGTTTTCAATCAATAAACCATCATTCATGTACGAGCTTAGTAACTATGATTTGTTTCACAAACACCGAGGCAGCCGTGGTGGCGGCGTGTGTGTGTACGTAAGACAACCCATGAATGCTGTACAAGCACCAATCGCTGTTCCTCCACAGTTAGAGTGTTTATGGGTGCCTTTGAAAAGTGTTAGGAGAATAGGACAAATATTATTGTGTGTATTATACTACCCACCAGATTCCCCTGTCCATGACGGACTGACTAACCGTGTGGTGTCTAGTGTCGATTTATTCCGTTCAACGCACACTGATTGCAAGGTGGTTATTGCTGGTGATTTTAATGGTCTTGATAAGAACAGAGTGTGTGATGCTCTCCATATACGAAACCTAGTGACGCAGCCGACCCATGAAAACTCAGTGATAGACTTGATTTTAACAGACATGCACTCAGATTATTGTTCTCCCGAATATCTGCCCCTATTGGTCTTAGTAGACATAAATGTGTTTTGGTAAGACCTACGGCACTACCACCTCCCCCACAACATCGCACCCTCCAATACAGACCGTTCAAGGATTCGTCCGTGAGGAGCTTCGGATTCTGGATCACGGCAGTGGACTGGTCGTTCTTACAAATAATGCCAACCGTGGAACAACAAGAAAATGCACTGTTCGCCGTCCTGAAGCACCAGCATGAAACACATTTCCCCTTAAATCTTGGCGCAAACGAGATAATGACAAACCGTGGATGACCCCAGAAATAAAACGTCTGATAAACAAAAAGCGCCGTGCGTACAACCAACGTTACACAGAGCGATATCGTGAATATAATTCTGCTTCAGAAAGGAAAATCAAACAAGCAAAGGTTGAATATTTTTGAGTCAGTGCAAAATGAAAGTGGTCTTAATAAATGTATCACAATGTTAACTGAGCCTAAACGCACACCAGTGAATCTTTCGGCTTTTAACCTTGATGACCATCGACAAATTGCAAATATGATTAACGAACACTTCGCTGCCATATGTACAAACTACCCACCCATCGGCCCAGGTGTAGTACCGGCCCACCAGCCATCGCTTCCTCCGCCTCGTTATTCTAAACTACACATATATAAAGACTTAAAGAAAATAAAAACAAAGAAAGCCACTCCCCCGGTGAACTCCCGTTAAAACTAATAAAGGAGTTTGCGTATGAACTGTGTCAACCTTTGGAGATCATGTACAACAGCTGCTTACCATCTTGCCCTGCACGATGGAAGAGCTCGACAGTGACAGGACTCCCCAAAGCTCCAAATGTTACCAGCCTTGGACAACTACGGCCTGTGTCACTCACAGACACACTCGGAAAGACGTTGGAGGGCCACGTAGCAAACCTGGTTCTTGCAGACATTCTACACAAAATCAACCACCAGCAGTTTGGAAACTTGAAGGGGCGCTCCACCACACTGTACATGGTGTACCTCTTGGACGCCATACTTAAAGGCTTGGAGCAGAGAGACACTGTAGCCCAACTGTGTCTCATTGACTTCAAGAAAGCATTTGATAACGTGGATCACAGTGTAGCAGTGACACCACCTCGGATGCAGAACTTCACTGCTGCCGTTCATAACATCCTTCCTTACTGAAAGACAGCAGTGCACAAGATATTACGGCGAGACATCTGAGTGGCTGCCAACAACCTGCAGAGTGCCCCAGGGAACATGCATTGGGCCAGCCATTTTCCTACCAGTTATCAACAGTCTTCTGCTTCAGTCATCGTGTAAAGCCAAGTTTGTTGATGACGTCACTGTATACGCAGTGACCAAAGAAACCGACCTGCAAAATAACCCAGTCCAAGAACAAATCACCACAGCTCACCTTCAGTGTGAGGAGCTTAAACTAATACCAAACCCAAGCAAATGCGAGATCATCAATATCAGCCTCCTCAAGAGGGACGTGGCGTTCCCAACTGTTCATCTCTGTGGCAGCAAAATACTGCAGGTCAGTTCAGCTAAAGTGGTAGGGCTTGTCCTCACCTCAAGTCTAAATTGGCAAGACCACGTGGACCACATGTTCACTCAGGCGTCCAGAAGACTTTTTATACTGTTCCGAGCAAGGTCCTTCGGAGCACCAGAGGACCTGTACTGTCAGAGGACCCGACCCGTGCTGGAGTACGCATGTCCAGTATGGCATCCAGCCCTCACTGCCGCACAACGAACTGCTCTGGAATCCGTCCAAAAGAGAGTGTGTCGCATCATCCTTGGCCACTACTATCGCAGCTACACCGGCACGCTGGCAAGGTTTGGACTGCCCAGGCTGGATGAAAGGAGAGAGCAGCTCACCCTCGGGTTTGGGAAGAAGCTGTTGAAATCGGCGCACTCACACCTGCTTCCACAGCGAACAGCAACTCGTCGCCAGAGCAGACACAGCAGCAGGATGCCGCCCGTCAGGTGCAGGACAGAGCGGTACAGAAACTCCACAATTCCTTGTGTAGTACGGAGGTTGAACAAAAATATGTAAAGCGCCCTCTCATAATCAGTGCACACATTGGTACACCTTTTTTACATTGATAGACCTTTTTTTTTAAGGTTTTTACTTTTTTTAATTTTTTATTTAAAATTTTTACTTTTTACTTTTTTATTCTTCAATATTATTTTTTTAAAACTTATTTCTCTTTGTTTCTTAACTGCATCAACAAAATCTCAGGACGCAAACGGTAATTGAAATTGATTCATTGTCATTGTAAGCCAAGACCTTTTCAGAAACATGAAATATCTCACAATTCTTTGTAATCTGCTTTTGGTGAATAAAATTATTATTATTATTATTATTATTATTATTATTATTATTATTATTATTATTATTATTATTATTATTATTATTATTATTACTATTACTATTATTATTATTATTATTATTATTATTATTATTACACTAGGATGTAGCTGGGCAATAAATGTAGTCTACTGTGCAATTCCAAGGAATTGTGAAAATAATTCATCAGTGATTATTGTTCAATAACACTGAGTTTAATTCAATATTGAAATGCTTATTGTTGATGAAAAAATAATACAATAAAATACTAAGGCTATTTAAACATATTTCATTTTGCCTGAGGGTCAAAATAGGTTAAGAGAATATTAACTGTATAAAAATGTCTTCACCATAGATAATGACATTGGTACCCAAGGAAATGAAGACTGTGCAGCCTTATCCATCAGGCTGTTAGATAAAGAGGGACTTGTAGCTCTACCTGGAGGAGTCTCTGGCTGAAGAGCCGTCACATGAGCAAGTAGTACCTAGCCCAGCACTCTCAAACACTAACTTTACCCGCATGTTAATATCTCAGAAACTAGTAATATCTAATAATAACTAAAAAAGAAAGTTTTAGCCATTAGAGTGAGTTGGGTGTGATTCTGGAGTTTTACCAATTTGAATGGCGTATCGGAAGTAACATCGATTCTTTTTATCCAAAATCTTGTAACACATCCAGTCCGTGAGACTGACATTTATGAGACTGTGAAATATCCATTATGGGTCTCAAGCCCTGTGGGAGAGATCACACCCAGTAATATTGGACATATGGGCGACAGCTTCCCTCATCAGCAACCATGTCTGGACCTCTGGTGACAGTGAGGTGAACGATTGTTTCAGTCCTTGTAGCATTATCTCTCACAATAATCCCCATAGACAGTACACAGGGAGGGCAGTTATTATAGCAAAACACACACACTGCATATCTGGCATCAACCTGACCAACAAGATGGTTTCCTCCCAAGAAGACTGACTTTGTTGGCACAACTCTATCTTCTCAGCAGACTTGCTGGGAATTTATAAACTTTGTTTCCCCTCTCCAGCCTGTTACTACAGCAGCAAGCCTGGTGGAGAGGCATTGCTACATTAAAAAGCAGCCGTGTCCACTCCATAAATAGGAAAAAACTATGTCTCTGATACCTCAGTTCAAAGTTGGCGCCGTGCTCGAGGGGTTGGTTTGGGCACAGCCCGGCACAGGGTCAGCAGACCATTCGTGCCTAGTGCTCGAGGGGCCAATAATGGCGCCCAGCAGCCTCATACACAGGGCCACCTATGTACTCTCTCTGTCAAGGAACTCTAGCCTACCTTGAGGGTTAGTGGATGAGGTCCTGTTCTGGGAAGTGTGCCGTGAGGTTCCGGGTCAGGGGAGGTCAAGCAGCACGCCCACCGGGTAATGCCTGCACAAAACACAAAGGGTCACTTCCTTACACTCACATAAAATATCAATACATTCACTTCTATAAAAGGGGAGAGAGAAGGTCTGACTGCAGGATGTGAACCAGTGAGTGACTTGCAGGAGTCAGGTGATAAAGACCTATTACTGACAAGGGAAGGGAAGGCAGAGCTAGGAAGTCACAGGAAAACATGAGGAAGGGAACATGTCGTCATGATACTAAGGACTACAGCTTTCCAAGGAGAAACATAAACACTGGGAATGACTTAAGAGAAAAGGTGATGGAGGCAAAGAGCTTGTGGAAACTTAAGAAACCTGGATAAATATGGATATGGAGACAATAAATAAACAAATACAATAAGGTACCAAGTCCCTGCAAGGTGCAGCCACTCCAATCTCAGTTTAACCATAACCCACGGCACATTACCTAACAGTTATCATTACTATTATTATTCATTTTATTTATTTATTTTTTTTTTTTTATGTGTCAGCCTATAGCGGCAGTAGGCTTTCTTGAGGGGCCTGGATGGTGGTTTGATTGGACCTCATTACTGGAGTGCCCATGAAGGTTTTGGGGCCGACTCTGATGAATGTGGTGCTCTGAGGATGACCATCTGGAAGCACTGCCAGTGCTGGAGACCACAGAAAAAATATAAATAAATAAATAAATAACCTTAACTTACCTAACAACCTAAAATAAAATAAATACTAACTAATCTAGCCAGACCTAAATAAACCTTGGTAAAAAACTGCCCCTTGAATATTAGAGTATATTTCATAACAACCTAAATATTCTTGATAAAAAACTGCCCCTTGAATATTAGAGTATATTTAATAACAACCTAAATATTCTTGATAAAAAAGCCCCCCCCAAGAAAATAGTACATTCTATAACCTCACTTAAATATACCTTGATAAAAAAAACAGCCCCATAAAAAAATACTGTACATTTTATGATCACCTAAGTCAACCTTGATAAAAACAGGCCCAACAAAACACCTTGATAAAAACAGCCCCATAAAAGATTACTGTACATTCTATAACCTCACTAAGTAAACCTTGATAAAAAAAGCCCCATAAAAGATTACTGTACATTCTATAACCTCACTAAGTAAACCTTGATAAAAACAGCCCCATAAAAGATTACTGTACATTCTATAACCTCACTAAGTAAACCTTGATAAAAAAAAGCCCCATAAAAGATTACTGTACATTCTATAACCTCACTAAGTAAACCTTGATAAAAAAAAAGCCCCATAAAAGATTACTGTACATTCTATAACCTCACTAAGTAAACCTTGATAAAAACAGGCCCAACAAAACACCTTGATAAAAAAAAGCCCCATAAAAGATTACTGTACATTCTATAACCTCACTAAGTAAACCTTGATAAAAAAAGCCCCATAAAAGATTACTGTACATTCTATAACCTCACTAAGTAAACCTTGATAAAAAACAGGCCCAACAAAACACCTTGATAAAAAAAAGCCCCATAAAAGATTACTGTACATTCTATAACCTCACTAAGTAAACCTTGATAAAAACATCATAAAAATATACATTGATAATAAAACAGTATATACAACGCCTAAATATACCTTGATAAAAAACAACCCATAAAGTATTGAGTACATTCTATAACCTCGCCTAAATATACCTTGATAATAAAACAGCCCCAAAATGTTACAGTACATCACCTAAACATACCTTGGTAACAAAAACAAGCAATAAAGCATTAGAGTACATTCTATAGGCTCAGCTAACCTGGAGCACAGCATAATTACTGCTCAGGGAACAACACACCCGGCACAGCATCACCAGCTGGGGCGCCTCGTGGGTGAACACTGCCACGGACAGCACATCATCATTGCCCAGGGGGAGGCCGGCAGGTACCGCCCCCCTCCCTTGTTGTGCATTCATTCCTGCCATTGTGTATTTATCGTTTCTTGGTAATACCTCCACATGTATTACTACTTGTATAATCACACTCTGTACTGCCTGGGGGTTGGGATGGCATGTTCCTCCCTTCTCCTTTGTTGTTTCCCTGCAACAATAAACTATCAATCAATCATTACCTTATATTAATTAGTAAAACTACAGAAGTACACCCACCGGGCCGACGTCCACCTGAGACAACAACAAACAATGCAGCGACAAGCTAGCAATGTATTAATCATGAACAACTGATTAATCTAACCTGACTTAACCTAACCTAACATAACTGACCTCGATACAGTATATCCCATGCAAGATAATATTTCTTTCTTTATCATTAAACTAACCTAACCTAAGCTGGCTCTACCTAACCTAAACCTGGCCCATGCCTCAATACAGCATATCCCCCCCAAGATAATATTTCTTTCTTTATCATAAACAGTTAAACTAACCTAACCTAAGCTGGCTCTACCTAACCTAAACCTGGCCCATGCCTCAATACAGCATATCCCCCCAAGATAATATTTATTTCTTTATCATAAACAGTTAAACTAACCAAACATAGCCTGGTCTGTGCTCTGCTGCCAAAATTCAATAAGAGGAAATAAATACCTCAATATATCCCCCAGACAATATTTATTTACCGTGGACAATCAAGCAATCTAACCTGACCGAATCCTAACATAGCCTGGCCTGTGCTCTGCTGCCAAAATTCAATAAGAGGAAATATATACCTCAATATATGCTCCCAGACAATATTTATTTATTTATCATGGACAATCAAGCAATCTAAAATGACCGAATCCAAGTAAACCTAACCTAACATAGCCTGGTCTGCGCTCTGTTGCCAAAATTCAATAAGAGGAAATAAATACCTCAATATATGCTCCCAGACAATATTTATTTATTTATCATGGACAATCAAGCAATCTAACCTGACCGAATCGAACTACAACTAACCTAACATAGCCTGGCCTGTGCTGTTGCCAAAATTCAGTAAGAGGAAATAAATATCTCAATATATGCTCCCAGACAATATATATTTATTTATTTAGGACAATCATGCAATCTAACCTGACCGAATCCAAGTACAACTAACCTAACATAGCCTGGCCTGTGCTCGACACATGCCCCCTCAGACCACATTTCACAGTACTAATATATAACGAACAAGTGACTTCCAGCAGAGAGAAGCGCGGCCGTGTGTTGAGTGTGCACGAGGCAGCTGCTTCACACTGCACAGAGGTGTCCCTTGCAGTGAGACGGATCAACTCATGGAATATTACCACAATTTTGAATAATATTTCATTTATGGCAATTATTTTGAGAAAATTTAATGCTGACACTGTTGCCTTTAGATCTCTAGGTGCAGTTCCTTGGGGGAACAAAAACCATAGCGGTGTAGGGCAGGGACAGAAGGGGAGGGAGGCAAGGGAGCATGGGAGGCGTCTGGGATGCCTAAATGTTAGGGGACGGGGAGTAGGGAAGTTAGAGGACATGGCTAAGGAATTAAGGGAGTGGGACTTCCATGTGGTGGGGGTTACCGAGACCCAGCTGAGGGAAAGACTAGAAGTCAGGTCAGGGGACTACAATTTTATAGCCAAGGGAAGGAGTAAAAACCCAAGGAAAGGTGGGGGAGTAGGTTTATTTATAAAACGGGACTCGGGCTTATCTTTTGAGGAACTAGATGTGGGTAACAGCGAGGATATTCTAGCAGTGAGAACAGGGTACAGGGACAAGGGTAGGTTGGAGCACCTAATCATAGTAGTGTGCTACATGACAGTGGAAGGGACGGGTGCAAGGGTAGAGAAGGAAAGGAAGTATGAGAGGGTAGGGAGGGTAATAGCAGAAAATAGACAGGAGCAAGTAATTGCCATGGGAGACATGAATGGACATATTGGTATCCTAGGAGAGGAGATAAACAGAAATGGGACTTTGTTATTAGAGTTTGTGGAGGAGCATGACTCAGAAATATTAAATTTAACCATAGCGGAGGGAAGGGTAGCCTGGGCAGAAAGGGGAAGGGAGTCAGCTATAGATTATATCCTTGTAAACGAGAAGGCTAGGAGGATGGTTAGGGATATGTGGATAGACGAGGAGAGGCTCATAGATATAGTAAGTGACCACAATATGATGGTTTTAAATTGTGTTAGCCAGGGCCAGAGGGAGGAGGGGGAAACAGGAATAAAGATTGCCGCTGGAACATGAGAGGGGGTGACTGGGAGGCCTTCAGAAGAGACCTAACATGTGTAGAATGGGGAGCGGATGGTAGTGTGGATGAAACGAATGACAGGATGTGGAGGATAGTAAATGAGACAGCCAAGAGGAGGTTAGGAATACTAGAGATAGGAAGAGGTAGGAAACAGGGAAAGAGGTGGTGGAACGAAGACGTTGAAAAGGCAAGGAAAGAGAGAAAGGAGCTGAATAAGAGAACCAGGAGATTGAGGAAGGAAATAAACGGTGATGCAGGTAGAGTAGAATATGAAAACACATGGCAGCAGTATAGGAACAAGCAAAGGGAGGTAAAGCAACTCATTAGGAAGGCGAGGGCAGAGACTGAGAGGGAGACAGTAGAGGAGCTCAGGGAGAAGGGAGAGGAGGGGGGAAGAGACTGGTATGCCTTCCTGAGGGGGGAGGAAAATAGGTAACAGCCCAATTTAGAAGAAATAGTAGCGGGAAACAGAGTAGTGAAAGGGGCAGAAGAAATAAAAAGGTAAATCAAAAACTTCTGGGAGGAGATAGCGGGGTGAGTGAGCCTGTAGAGTTAGGGGAGGTGCACTTGGAATCTAGCAGGAAAATATTTGAGGATATGGGGGATTGCTTCAGTAGGGAAGAGATCAGGGAATATGTAAAGACACTCAAGGCTAGGAAAGCAACAGGGAGGGATGGGATTCCTAATGAGTTTTATAAAGAAGGAGGGCCAGGTGTAATAGAGGGGCTGTATAGGCTGTTTAGAAAGATTTGGTTAGAGGGAAAAGTACCGGGGAAGTGGAACGAAGGTAGGGTGACTCTGCTACACAAAGGGGGCACAAGAGTAGGAAAGAGTTAAAAAACTACAGGCCCACAGCTGTCACAGACACAATAGGAAAGATTTTCAGTGGTCTACTTAGTGATAGGATGAGTAAATGCTGTGAAAGAAACAGGGTAATGGGGGAGGAACAGAATGGTTTTGGTAAGGACAGAAGGGGGAGGACAACATGTTTGTAGTTAACAAGGTATACCTTGCTTTCCTTGACATAGAAAAAGCGTATGATAGGGTAAATAGGGGTTTGTTAAGTCGATTGTTGACTAGAATAGGAGTGAGTGAGAGGGTAGTAGGGATAATAGAGTATGTATGAGAACACACGGGCAGTATACAACCTAGGGGATATAGAGACAGGGTGGGTCAACAGTCATAGAGGGGTTAGGCAAGGGTGTGTGCTGCCCCCGCTACTGTTTGGGCTGTACACAGAGGAGCTGGCAGAGTGGTTGAGGGCATCGGGGTATGGGATAAGGGTGGGGAGTGAAGGGCTAGGATGTCTCATGCATGCAGATGACATTGTGCTCATGAGTGAGGATAGTGAAGAGTTACAACAAATGTTGGATGTAGTAGCACAGTATGGGAGGGACTTTGATATGAAGTTTAGTAGTGAGAAGAGTCAGGTAGTAGTAGTAAATGCTGAGGCTACGGACGAGGGAAGGACCTGGGCGCTAGGAGGGATGAACACAGGCCGTACAAGTTCATACAAGTACCTAGGGATCATAGTTGACGAGAATGGAACAGATAGGACCAAACAGAATAGAATTTCTAGGGCAAATCAGTGGGTAGGAAGGCTAGGAAGTGTGGCAAGATGTAGAGCTAACAGGTATAAGAACATAACATAAGAACATAAGAACGCAGGAGTCTGCAAGAGGCCGGTAGGCCTGTACGAGGCAGCTCCTTTGACCCTAAGCTCCCGTGTATCTAACCCCACCTAATATCGCTGTCCATGAATTTATCTAGTCTATTTTTGAATGTGACAATTGTATTGGCACTCACCACATGACTGCTAAGCCTATTCCACTCATCCACCACCCTGTTAGTAAACCAATTTTTGCCTATGTCCCTGTTGAATCTGAATTTATCCAGTTTAAACCCGTTACTTCGTGTCCTACCCGGTTCTCTTACCAACAAAACCTTATGAATGTCTCCCTTATTAAAGCCCTTCATCCATTTATAAACCTCGATCATGTCTCCACGCACCCTTCGCCTTTCTAGAGAATGCAAGTTTAACTGTTTGAGTCTTTCCTCGTATGGCAAGTTTCTCAACCCCTGAATCATCTTAGTCATCCTCCTCTGAACCGATTCTAACATTTTGATATCCATTCTATAGTAGGGTGACCAGAACTGAACCGCATAGTCAAGATGAGGTCTAACTAATGCTAAATATAGTTTGAGGAAGACTTCGGGGCTTCTGTTGCTTACGCTCCTTGAAATAAATCCCAGTACCCTATTAGCTCGATTTCTAGCTTGAATGCATTGTGCCCTTGGACGGAGATCAGAGCTCACTAAGACCCCTAAATCCCTCTCGCACCCAGACCTACTTATGAAAGTGTCATTTAAGCAATAGTTATGTGAGGGGTTGTTCCTACCTACACTCAGAATACTGCACTTCCCTACATTGAACTCCATCTGCCATTTATCCGCCCAGTCATATAATCTGTTGAGTTCACCTTGGAGAATACTAGCGTCCTGATCCGACTCAATTACTCTACCGATCTTGGTATCATCTGCAAATTTACTAACATCACTACTAATTCCTGTGTCTAAGTCATTGATATAAATAATAAACAAAAGTGGACCTAATACCGAACCTTGTGGGACCCCACTCGTAACACATCCCCAGTCAGATCTTTTACCATTGATTTGCACTCTTTGCTTCCTATTGCTAAGCCACGCCTTGACCCAGTTCAGGTATGAGGTAGTTAGGGGGATATGGAAGGGCATGGCAGTACCAGGCCTCATGTATGGCCTAGAATGCATGAGGTGGACAGTCAAGGAGCTAGATAAGCTGGAGGTAGTACAGAACAGAGTAGGCAGGCTGGCTCTGGGTGCCAACAGGTATGCGGCGGTAGATGCAGTGCGAGGGGAAGTAGGCTGGAGCACCTTTGAGGAAAGAATAGGTAAAGCAGTTTTAGGGTACAAAGTCAGGCTAAGAAAGATGAGTGAGAATAGATGGGCATGCAAGGTATATGAGTGGGCGGGACAGGGGACGAAGTGGAACAAGTCTAGCATACGCTGGGACAAGAGATGTGGGCTGGAGGGCTTCACACTCTCGGAGATGACGCTAGGGGGGGAGGTGAAGGAAGTGAAGCGTACAGTGAATGACAGAGTTCAGGAGAGGGGCAAGATAGACTGGAGCCAAAGGGTGGGGGCAAAGAGTTCTCTAGAATGGTACAAGTTGAAGGCCAAACCCAAGTGTGAAGCCTTCTACGATGGTAGCCGGGGTGTGTGTTGCTCTTCAAGGCCAGGACTAAATCCTTAGAGGTGAATAATAGGACATATAGGTGGGCAAATGGGGGAAGCAAGGTATGCCGTATGTGTGAAGGGGGGGTTGACGAGACAGTGGAACATATGCTACTAGAGTGTCCTAGGTATGATAGGGTTAGGCAGAGTTTGGTAGAAATAATAACACAGGAATTAGGAACAGAAGTATGGAATAGGATGCTAGAGGGGGATGTAGGAAGAGTGATAGAATTCTCGTTAGGTCTGAGTACGCTGCAGACAATGACCAGAAGAACAATAGAAGGGGTTAAGGAATTCCTAGAGAGAGCCTTTGCAGAGCGCACCGGATAGGGTGGACTCCTGTAGATGTCCCCATCTGTGCCTCTACGGGCTCTTTCAGACGGTTATATTTTATTTTTGGATTTTCAGGGTGTTGGCCCCGAGGGAGTAGGCCGTTACAAAGGCTGTAGTTGGATCCGAAAGGGACAACTACCTCCTGAACCAGGACCAAGACCAAGACCAGGGCAGCAAATAATAACTTTTGGAAAATCAAAGAAAATTCAATAGTTATGTTAGAAGTTAACGAACACAGCCTGACACACTGCATTTTGGGCTGGGGGTGAAGCAAGTTAGGACAGAAACAGTCAGGGGGACTATTGAGGAGAGGGCAGCCTAATAATGTTGAGACACCGACTGCTTGTTTCTGAACAAAATACAATTCTCTTCATTGTTTTTTTTCTCCAGAAATCACTAAATAAAATCATTAAATCCCACGCTGAGTATTTCCGTCAGCCGACACTGCTTGCCCAACTAGTTCAAACCAACCTAACCTAATTCAACCTTACATAATCTACCTAGCGGGGGGCGTCACCCCCTTTCTATTTTCCAGAGGTCATTTGTTATTGTACTGTATTCAGGGATGACAAAAGAATCCATGTTGTATTAACTTTGCTAGAGGTGGCTGCCCTCACTTCAATATTATCCATAGTTGGGTTTGATCAGGTTAGATTTGTTAAGGTTATTTGTTTAGGATAAATATGAAATATGCTTCACCACTGTTATCACTGGCAGTGGTGTGACCAAAGGTAATCTACACAGTCCCAATAACTTCCTAAATATTAATCTGGCAGGGAATTACACACACCAGACGTCACAGGCCAGTGTTGAGAAGGCACGGCAAGGCTCAGAGTATTCACCTATTTTGAGTGACCCATAACAAAATCATAGCAAGTACTGTTAGGCCTGGCCATGGGGGCACCGGGTGTAATACTAGACAAACACCCCATCTGTATCCCTTGCACCACCCCCGTGAAACACCCTAAAGACAGTGTAGTGGTCATGTTCTTAAGCACTTCATCGTCCAAGTGCACACATTTGACAAGGCTTTCATAGGAGTTGTGGGAGTTTTCAAGGGTAGCTTCATGACCCTGGTGGTGGTGTGACCTTTCCTTTGTTCCATGAACCTACAATAACACTCATTAGAATCTGATTTATCTCCTTTTTGGCCTTTGGGAAGAGTTGAGGGGTGGAAACGTCTGACACTGCCAACCAGACTGGGCCTTGGGGGCACCGGGTGTAATACTAGACAAACACCCCCACCCATCTGTGGCCTTGTGTAAGAAATTAGAATTGAGCCTCTTTTGTCTATTTGTGAGACCTTGGATTGAAGGTGAGGTCGGTATCATAAGACACTTTTGGTTCTCACATCAGCTGTTTCTAAAGGTCAAAGGGGGGTCAGGCGTGCTCTAATGAGTGTTTCTTCAGGTTTACGGTGCAGAAGGGTCACACCACCACCAGGGTCAAGCCTGGATATGCCCACAACTCCTAGGAAAGCCTTGCCAAATAGGAGAAGGAGAAGAAAGAAGAAGGTAAAAGGTAAACAGTCCCCAAGGCAGTGCTGAGAACAAGCCTCCCTCCCTCCCCGGCCTGCCAACAATGACAGTATCACACACCCGTAGAGACTAACACGTGATAAAGACAGAATAAGCCATTGACACAGGCACGAAGGAGAGGAGGAGGAAAGGAGGAGAAGAAGAAAGAAGGTAATAGCCAGTCTCCAAGGTAACGCTGAGAACCAGGCCGCCCCCTCCCTGCCTGCCCGAACAGTATCACACAGCCGTGGAGACTTACCTGGTTCTTACCTGGTTGGGCTCCCTTGGAGGGAACCCCACAGTGGCTAGCACGCCATTCTTGTGTATTAGAGAACAACAGAAAACCAAGACAAAGAAAGATAAGACTGGAAAGTGTGCTAAAAGCCTGTTTAGAATGGTAATAAGTAGATTGAGCTCAGTAATGAAATAAAGTGTCTCCCAGGAACTCAGCAAGTCCCTTCTTGAAAGAGTTTAGGTTGGTTGACTCTGCTACCTCTGGGGGGAGTGAGTTCCACAGCCTCACCACACGAACTGAGAAAAATCTATGTCTGGCTTCGCAAGTGCTGTGAGGAACAAAAATTTTGAACTTGTGCCCTCTAGTAATATCCCTTGTTGGTGCCATGGTGAATAGATCTGTAGGTGATATAGCTGACATACCATTGAAGATCTTCCAACATTTAATAATATCTGCCCGCAATAGTCTTCCTTTCACAGAGTAAAGATCTAAAGTTTTAAGTCGCTGATCATAAGACATAGTCTCACAACCTGTGATAAGCTTAGTCCATCGACGCTGAACTGATTCTAGAAGAGATAAGTCAGTAACATAACCTGTGTTCCATACTGGGGATGCAAATTCAAGAAGTAGACGTACATGTGTAATGAATAGTTTAACCATAAAGGAAGGTGAGCGACACAAGGTTGACTTAAGAAAGGAATATGACAAACCAGCAGCCTTTGACACAACAGATTGGATATGTTGATGGAATCTTAATGACGGATCAGTGGTTATGCCAAGATCTACTGCAGCAAAACTGAAACTTAGGGGATTGCCTTTAACAGTATAAAATGAATACGGGCCCAAATCATAAGACTGACAGAGGTCGGTGCCAAAGCTCATGAGTTTAGTTTTGTCAGTATTAATCTTTAAGTCCCAAGATTCTGCAACTTTAATTAAAGAATCAATATCTCTTTGGACAATACTAATGCCCTCCAACACTGTATTAAGGCTCTGAGGCTTTATCAGAAGATAAAGTTTAAGATCATCAGCAAATAATTTTATGTTTGATACTAAAGTATTGGAGATGTGATTTATGTAAATAAGGAAAAGAGTAGGACCTAACACAGAACCCTGTGGCACACCGCTAATTACTGGAAATGAAGAACTGATCTGTCCGCCCACTACAACTTCCATAGTCCTATGGGATAGAAATGTCTTGATCCAAGATAGAATAACACCATTAATGCCCACTGAATTAAGTTTAGTAAATAGAATCTGGTGATTAACAGTGTCGAAGGCTTTTGAAAAATCAAAGAGAATAAGATCAACCATATTGCCCGTGTCCATCCACTCAGAGACTGCATCATACGTAAGTAAGAGCTGATCCTCCACAGACTTGCCAGAGCGAAAACCAAACTGGTTGACATTCAGTATTGAATTGGCTTCCAAATAATTATGCAGTGCAGCAACAATTATTCTCTCTAAAATTTTACAGCTAACAGAAGTGAGGCTTACTGGGCGATAGTTAAGAGGATCACTTCGTTTACCTTTCTTGAAAATAGGTACTACTGAAGATTTTTTCCAAATTTCAGGAATCTCCCCCGAATTTATAGATGAAAGGAATATTTTAAACAGAGGATATGCTAAATTAGTGGAGCAATGTTTTAGTAATACTGGATGAACAGAGTCAGGTCCCATTGCAGTGGAAGGGTTAATAGCACCGAGTTCCCTAGCAACATCATGAACTGTGAAGTGTATCTGGTGAAAGGAGCCATCATGTACTTGGTGTGGTGACTGTGGAAGACCAGAGGGTATGGTAAACACTGAGGAAAAAGCACCACCTAAGAGCTGAGCCATCTCTTTAGGGTCGGATACTAAGTTTTCTGCATCACCGAGAGGACCAACGGAAGGACAGCCTACTTTTTCCCCGCGTATGTACGAGTGAAATAATTTGGGCTTAACTGAGTAATTATTAAGGATGTCCTCCTCATAAGAAATCTGTTTCTGAGTGGAATAGTTCCTGTACTGGTAATTTACATCCAGAAATGTTTGCAAAGCTTCAAAAGCAAGTACAGAGTTTCTAGCATGTACTGCTCTCATCTGTTTGTAATGGTTCCAACTATTCTTTCGGATGTTTATAAGAGCTCTAGGAGGTTTGTATTCCCATGGTTTGTAAGGGGCACTTGATGAGGAGCGAAGAGTTTTTTGTGGAGCACATGTTCTTCCAAGATAGTTTATATAGGAGAGAAATTTATTGTATGAATCATTAGAGTTCATATTCTGGAATTCAAAGTCCCAGTCTACAGTGGACAAGAATTGATTAATTTGCTTAAAATTGGCGATATTAGGTGGGGTTAGATACACGGGAGCTTAGGGTCAAAGGAGCTGCCTCGTACAGGCCTACCGGCCTCTTGCAGACTCCTGCGTTCTTATGTTCTTATGTTCTTATGTTATCTGCTGCTACAGCCTTACTCCCTTTTCTAACCTGCTGGAAGGAATCTAATGTACCTACCTTCTTCTCTACCTCACCTACTCTATCTTCCAACCTCTCTACCTTTTCAACTACCTTAAACTCACTCTCCCCGACACTAGCTACATCCAAACCTAACACACCCTCCAGAAACTGTACCTTGCTATCTATTGCCTCTAACTTAACACTTACCACCTTGGAGGAGGAGGAGGAGGAGCTAGAGAAGGAGAAAAGGAAAAGGTAGTTGGAGTAAAGAGAGAAGATTCATTGGGCTGACTGGAGAGATTGAGGAGGAGGAGGAGGAGGAGGAGGAAGAGGAAGAGGAAGAAGAGAAGGAGGAAGAAGAGAAGTAGGAAGAAGAAGAAGAGGAGGGTGTAAAAGAGAAGGAAGGAGAAAGAAAAATACAAACATGCAGTAAATGGAGTAGAGAGAAGACGTGGAGGATAGAATGAAAGAAATAGAAGAAGAAGAAGAAGAAGAAGAAGGAGGAGGAGGAGGAGGAGGAGGAGGAGAAGAAGAAGAAGAAGAAGAAGAAGAAGAAGAAGAAGAAGAAGAAGAAGAAGAAGAAGAAGATAAATACATAACATATTGGCCAAACTGAAAAAAGTTAAGGAGAAAGAGAAAAAGAAGGAGAGGAGGGGGAGGAGAAGGAGGAGGAGAGGAGGGGGAAGAGAATAAAAATAGTTGCCGGAGAAAAGAGGAAAAGAAGACTGACGCGTAACAAAGTGGGTGAGGAAAAGACTTAAGAATCGGGAAATGAGAGGAAAAAGAGGAAATCGTACCATTAACCAGCGTCCTGATGAAGCTTTATGTTAATGGGGCATCGAGGAGAAGGAGGAGGAGGAGGAGGAGGAGGAGGAGGGTGGCAGTGGAGATGATAGATAAGAGGGAAGAGTTTGGTGAAGGAGGCAATTTAGGGTGACAGAGGAAGGAATGGAGAGAAGAATAAGGAGGAGGAGGAGGAGGAGGAGGAGGAGGATCGGGAAGTTAGGAAGGGAGAGGAAGGGAAGTATCAACTGGAGAGGAGGTATTGAATGGTGACAGATGAGCGAGGAAGGAAGGAAGGAAGGAAGGAGAGAGGGAAAGAAGTAGAAAAGGAAGGAAGGAAATGAGGAATGAATGAATGGGCTAATGAATGGATAAAAGAAGGAAGGAAGGGCTGAAGGAAGAAAGGAAAGAGGGAAAAGAGAAGTAAAGAAAGAGAAATAGAGAGAAAGAAAGTAAGAAAGGAATGCAGAAAGAAGGCAGGAAGAAAGGGAAGAAGGGAAGGAGGAATGCTGAGAGGTGCGAAGATAAAGGGAAGATGAATAAAATGAGAGGGGAAAAGGGAGGAAGAGAGAGAGGAAAAAACGAGAGGAAGGGAGAGAAACAGTTGATAAGAAAAAGACAGAAAAGAAATTGAAAAAAAAATGATGATAAAAATGATTAGATGATATGAGAGAGAGAGAGAGAGAGAGAGAGAGAGAGAGAGAGAGAGAGAGAGAGAGAGAGAGAGAGAGAGAGAGAGAGAGAGAGAGAGAGAGAGAGAGAGAGAGAGAGAGAGAGAGAGAGAGAGAGAGAGAGAGAGAGAGAGAGAGAGAGAGAGAGAGAGAGAGAGAGAGAGAGAATTTATCATATACAGTGATAGTTTAATGGTCTTTTAATTTCCACGCTTCCTGAACAGTGTCACTATTTTCTTCATCCTTTTCTCTCGCTCTTTTTTGCTCACTTTTTTTCTTCCACCCTTTTGTCCCTTCCTCCTATCTTTCATATTTCTCTATCCTTTCCATCTTTATTTTTCTTTTCTTCATAGCTTTTTTTTTTTTTTACGAGTCTACTTTTCCGATTTAATTTTTTTCCACCTTACTCCCTTCCTTCCTTCCTTTCTCCCTTCCTTCCTCTCTTCCTTCCATTATTCCTTCCTTTACCACCCTCGCTCCTTCCCCTTCCCTGCCTTTCAGATCAAGAGGGACTTAGATGTGTTTTTTTTTTGTTATTTTGTTGTTGATCTTCTTTTTCTTCTTCTTCTTGTAGTAGTAGTAGTAGTAGTAGAATAAGTAGTAGTAACAATAATAATAATTATATCACCATCATCATCATTAGTATACGAAACACGTTCAGTGCAGCTAACTTATTTTTTATCATAATCCCCGTAAAAAAAGTCATCCCTGCTCTCCTCCGGCCGTGGAAACATTCCCATTTTCACGGCATTTAAAAACTCTTGCTAACACGCGGCCAAACGAGGCTCAATTAAAAGGGAAAGGAAAATAAAACGAGTAAAAACGAGGCAGAAAAAGAACGAAAGAGAAACGAGAAAACAAACAAAAAAAACTCTCTAAACAAACATAAAATTTTACTAAGTGCTCAACAACAACAACAACAATAACACACACACACACACACACACACACACACACACACACACACACACACACACACACACACACACACACACACACACACACACACACACACACACACACACACACACACACACACACACACACTTTACATCCCCACTTTTCTCTCTTTTTATTTTCTTACTCTCACAAGCTCCCACTAAAAGGCAATTAAACCCTATTAACCACCCTTTCAACCCTACAGCCACCCGAAGAATCAAAACAAAGGTAGAAAGAATCCAATCCCTTATACGAACCTCTCCTCCTCATCCCCATCCTCATCATAAGGTGTTGGATCCCACTCACCTCCATAGGCCTGGCTGGCACCCGATCCTGCAGGCCTTAACCGTATCTAATCGCATTACCAATCCCTCCAGCACCTCTTTATAATAATCCGATCCCCTAATTCAGAGTCCTGCTCGCGCCATTCACTTCCAAGCCTCCCCATGTCATTAGATTGTAAGTGTGTTGATTGAATTAGAGTGGAGCAGAAGGAAGAAAAGGAGGAGGAGGAGGAGGAAACATGGAAACATGGAAACATGGACTAGCAGGCAGCAGAAAGCCTGTTGGCTCATTACTAGGCTGCCTGCGTTCAGTGATTTAATCAATCCGTTTGCCATAGGAGTGGCTTGCAGGGAAGGATTAAAGCACTTGTGTACCTACTCTTGGGAACGTTCAGTTCACACCCGTTGCAGCAAAGTGGCGATCAATGCGCTTCTTGAAGGAGTTGATGGTCTCTGGGCTAACCACTTCTGCAGGAAGGCTGTTCCAGTGGCGAACAACTCTATTCGAGAAATAGCTCCTGCCGAGGAGGAGAGGTGGTAGTGATGGAGGAGGAAGGTGGAGAAGATGAAGGAAGGAGGTGCTAGGAGAGAAGAGATGAAGAGGAGGAGGATGTAAGAGGAGATGGAGGTTAAGAAGTTAGGTGGAAGAGGAGGAGGAAGAGGAAGAGGTGGAGGTGGTATAGTGATGGAGATGAAGGAAGTGTGGGTGGAGATGGATGAAAGAGAGGAGATGAAGAGAAGGAGGAGGATGTAGGAGGAGGAGATGGAGGGTAGGAAGGTTGGAGGAGGAGGAGGAGGAGGAGGAGGAGGCAGAACAATGAGGTGAATGATAGTGGGGGTAATGACAGAGAGAGAGAGAGAGAGAGAGAGAGAGAGAGAGAGAGAGAGAGAGAGAGAGAGAGAGAGAGAGAGAGAGAGAGAGAGAGAGAGAGAGAGAGAGAGAGAGAGAGAGAGAGAGAGAGAGAGAGAGAGAGAGAGAGAGAGAGAGAACACAAACACGAATGACAAAGCTGAAAGATAAAAAAAGAAGCGAAAAACGGAAAAAAAACAGGAGAAAGAGAAAAGAAAATGTAGAAGAGAAAAAAATGGGTGAGGGAGAGAAAAAAAAAAGTTGCTGCTAATGGTCATGGGGGATGCGGTGAACCAAAAGTGCTAATGTGGAGGAAAAATGGGGAGGGAGGGAGGAAAATGAGGAGTGAAATGGGAGGAAAAGATCAAGGGAGAATGAGGAAAAGGGGAGGGAGATGAGATGAAAAGGATGAGGATGAGAGGAGGAAAGAGGGAGGGAAACGAGAGGAAAAGAGGGAGGGAGAGAGAGGAAATGGAGTAGGGAGAAGGGAGGAAAGAGGAGACAGTGGAGATGGAAGTAAAAATATGGAGAGTACCTTAATGGGGAGAGAATAGGGAGGTTGGGTACTAATGGAGGGAAGCAAAGAAGAAAAAAATATAATGGAGGAGGAAAAGAGGAAATTGGTAATGGGGAGGAAGAAGGGAACTGCTGAAGGTGAAGGAAAGGAAAGAGGAAAAAACGTAAAAAAAAGGTAGAAATTGAAAAATTGAGGTTGATGAAGATACATGAAAATGTTTGAAAGAAAAAAAGATAAAATCTGTGTGTGTGTGTGTGTGTGTGTGTGTGTGTGTGTGTGTGTGTGTGTGTGTGTGTGTGTGTGTGTGTGTGTGTGTGTGTGTGTGTGTCTGTCTGTCTGTCTGTCTATCTTTTTGTCTTTTTTTCTGTAATAAGAGAAGGAAAAATATACAGAAAAATACCTTACGTAAATCTAAATTAGTTGTTTGAACGTTGCAGAAAAAAAAAGTAAAAGATTGGAAGTCAAGGAAAAAATCGGACACTTTTGTTGAACATCGAGCTCTTTACATGGAGTTGTTTAAGGTGGAGGAAAAAGAAAAGAGAACTGGTGGAGGAAAAGAAGAAAAAGTTAAAGGAAAAAAGACATTCTAAAAAAACAATGCGGGTGAAACTTTATTTGCGAGGTAAAAAAAACAAGTAATTATTTTGTCCGATCAATCCCTGGTTAATTAGGAGAGAGAGAGAGAGAGAGAGAGAGAGAGAGAGAGAGAGAGAGAGAGAGAGAGAGAGAGAGAGAGAGAGAGAGAGAGAGAGAGAGAGAGAGAGAGAGAGAGAGAGAGAGAGAGAGAGAGAGAGAGAGAGAGAGAGAGAGAGAGACCGATCAGCTATAAACAAAACGAAAAACACGTCGCCCGGAGAGAGCAAAATAGATAAACAACAAATCAGCATGTTACCGGGGTACCTGGCATCACCACCATATACAATGCGATGTTAACAACAGGTTACTTCCCTCAACGATTCAAAGTCGCCACCATGATTCCTAAACCAGGCAAACCATCCACGGATCCCAAGAACTACAGACCAATCTCACTCCTAGAAGTCCCTGGAAAAAT
>NW_026111928.1:255257-286566 GCF_024679095.1 Eriocheir sinensis
CACTTCCCTTCTCTTCCCATCCCTTCCCTTTGCTTTCCTTTCCTCCTCATCTCTTCCTTTCCTTTCCGTCTCATCCTTTCTCTTCTTTTCCCTTTCCTTTCCTTTCCTTCATTTCCTTTTCTTTCCTTTCCTTTTCTTTCCTTCTATTTCCTTTCCACTCCTTTCCTTTCCCTTCCCTTCCCTTCCACTCCCTAACATCCTCTTTCCTTCCCTTCCCTTTCCTTCCCTTTCCTTTCCTTCCCCTTCCCTCCAACTATGTCTTATTCCTTCAAATTTCTCCTTTTCATACATTTCCTTCTTCATTTTTCTTTTTTTCTTTCTCTCATTTTTCCCTCTCAACTTCTCTTTCTTCTTTCTCATTGTCCCTTTCTCTGTTTCCTTTCTTATATCTCCGTCTGCTCCCTTTCCTACGTCGCCTTTCCTTTCTGTTATCCCTTTTCACTCCTTTACATTCCTACTCCTCATTTTTTTCCTCTCAGACGTCACGGTCATTGCATAGATTTTTTCCTGCTCCTTTTTCTTTCCCTTTTTCTCCCCCGTTCCTTCTGTCTCTTAGCGCGTGTCTCTATCGGGAGTAATGTCGATTCACGTTCAGCTCCAATTACTTTTTTTTCTCTCGTCTTTGTTTTTTCTTATCTCGCAGCGTGGATTTGTCGCAAGCGTTCAGAGCAGTGATTATATTTATCGGCGGCACCTCGCGTTGTTTTGTGATCCCGAGCGAGTGGCGGAAAGGCTTGCGTCGGGTTCGTTGGGTGCTGATGGTTGTGATAGTGATGAAAGCGTTGGCGACAGGAGAGAGATAGAGTTGTTGTAGGCAGCGGTGGTGGTGGTTGAGGGAGTTGTAACGGTGGTTGTTGTATTAGTAGTAGTTGTAGTAGTAATGATGATGATAATAATGATGATTTTCTTTTTTTCAGGTATGATGATGATGGTGATTGGAATGTCTTCTCTTTTTTGTGTGGACCTTCTACATGTAAGTAAATTATTCTTGTTTTTGTTTTTCCCTGCTCTTGTTTTTTTGCTATTGTTTTTTGTTCTTGTTTTTTGTTATTTCTTGTTCTTTTAGCTTTTTTGTTCTATTTCTCTTGTTATTTTTGTTCTTTTGTTCTTTTAGCTTTTTCTTTTTTCTTGTTTTTTTGTTCTTGTTCTAGTTGTTTTTGTTCTTATTGTTCTTTTTTATATATAGCTAGTTCTTTTTTCATGTTTTTGTTCTTGTTCCTTTCCTTGTTCCTCTTATAGCACTTGTTCTCTTGTTCTTCATCTTATTTCTTCGTCTATGCCCTCTTTTAGAAGAAGAGAGGAGTCGCCAGGAGTATGTCAAGAATGTGTTCCGTCATCGTATTGCAAGAGTATACTAATAGACAGCTAAATAAATGCTAAGTGATGAATAAATAAGTAAACTGAGTAAAAGTAGACGCATGAATACTGACAACCCAAAACGCTGCTCGGCTAAACAAAATCTGGTCTGGCGGCGGCTCGTCATCAAAGCTTATTAACAAAACAACTGATGTGATGCTGATTACCTGCTGACTAGACACCAGAGACGCTGCCTCATTAGACTACTCCTCCCCGCCACCCCCGCCACCACCACCACCACCACCACCACAACAACAACAACAACAACAACAACAACAACAACAACAACATAACCACCGCTATCACCACATCCCCACCTTACTCATCGCCTTTAGTTTATTTTTTGTATTTTTTTTCTAACTTTGCCTCGTCCTCCTCCTCCTCGTCCTCGTCTTAATCTTCCTCCTCTTCCTCCTCCGCCTCCGTATCCTCCTCTTCCTATTCCTCCTTCTTTTCCTTCTTTTCCTCCTCCTCCTCCTCCTACAACTACTACTACTACTACTTCTACTACTACTACTACTGCTAATGATAATGATAATACTACTACTGTTGAAATACGATGTTCTATTAACTGATTTTTATTTTACTTGTCGTTTATTTACTTACCTATTTACTTTCTTACTTTTACGCATTTACTCTCACGTTTATTGGTTTTCGTTGACTCTGAGTAGCAACAAAATTCGTCTGAGTGACCTTCGTTTTATCAGACTCAAGGAGGAGGAAGAGGAGGAGGAGGAGGAGGAGGAGGAGGAGGAGGAGACAAGAGAAACGAGGGAATAAGGGTAAAAGAAATAAGAGGTAAGGTGACATATGGTATAAAAAAAAGAGAGGGGAAGAAAGGGGAGGGGGGTAGGTGTTGAGGTGGGAAGGGAGGGGAAAAAGGGAAGGGGAGGAAGAGGAGGGGAGTGGATCAGGTTATGTAAGACTTGAGGGATGGGAACTAGGAGGAGGAGGAGGAGGAGGCGGAGGAGGAGGAGGCAGAGAGGAGAGAGAGAGAGAGAGAGAGCGAGAGAGAGAGAGAGAGAGAGAGAGAGAGAGAGAGAGAGAGAGAGAGAGAGAGAGAGAGAGAGAGAGAGAGAGAGAGAGAGAGAGAGAGTATTAGATAACGAAAGAGGAGGGACAGGGGGGGGGGGGTAGGGGAAGGGTACTAAGTGAATTATCTCTTACATAAACAAAGACAGAAAGAAAAGGAAAAGGAAATAATGGAAACAAAAAAGAGAAACAGGAGGAAAGAAAAAGTGGAACGAAGAGACGGCAGGAAGGGTGAATACAAGGACATTAGGTACTAGACAGACAGACAGACATAGAGAGACAGGATAGGGAAGAACATAAGACGGAGGGACAGGAAAGAGAGAAGGAAGGGACAGGACAAGAGTGACAGAAGACCAATTTTAGGGACAGAAGAGGGAGGGAAAGGAGAAAGAGGAACAGGAAAAGAGGGAAGGGACAGAAATGGAAGGGGAGAAGGAAGGGAAATGGTTCTAAAAAAAACATCAGCTACATAAACAAAAAGTAAAGTAGTATAAAAAAAATGGAAACACAAGTGACAGAAGTATAAGGAAGAGCGGCAGTAGGCCATTAGGTAACAGCAGGAGGGAGGGACAGGAGATGGAGAGGGGGAGGGAGAGGAGAGGGGAGTGGAGGGGGGAGTCAAAGAGGGGGTATCCTAAATGAATTACCCCCCTACAGAAAGGCTTTAGAGGCGGCAGAACAGTGGCCGACTTAAGGAGAGGGAGGGACAGAGCTAGAGAGAGAAAAAGAGAGACAGAAGGAGAGAGGGACAGATAGAAGGAGGAATAGGAAAAGGAAGAACAGGAGAAGGAAGAAAGGGAGAAGAAGGTTGCTACAGAAAGGGGAGGGACATGAGGGAGGGAGAAGAAAAGCAAAGGGCTAAGAAAAAAAGAAGTAAATGAAATAAAGAGAGGAGACGAGGGGGAGAAATAGGACTTTAGGTAACAGAGGAAGGGACAGAGGGAGGGAGAGAGAGAGGGAGGAACAGGAGAAGGGAGGAATGGGAGAAAGAAGAATAGAAGAAGAGATAGAAGATATAGGGGCTGAAGAAAGAGAGAAATGGGAGGAAGAAGGAACAAGAGGAATGGGTAGAGAAGGAAGGAGATAGAGATAAACAGGAACAGGAGACTAGAGGGACAGTGAGAGGGAGGAACAGGAGTGGGACATGGGAAGGGGAGGGAAGGGGTAATGGAGGGGGTCCTAAATGAACTAGCTCCCACAGAAAGGTTTCGGGGGCATCGGAACAGTGGCCGCCGTCTTGCCTTGAGGAAATCGCAGCGGCGCCACAAGTTAGAGTGGAAAGCTTATCACCAGCGACGCCAAGTTTTTTAATCACTTCACGCGGCTGAAAAGGAACTGGAAGGAAGGGAGGGGTCGGGGAAGGGAGAGGTGGAAGGGGAGAAAGGGAAAGAGAAGGATGGAGAGAGAGGGGGAGGAATGGATGGGGGTAAAGGGAAGGAGAGGAGAAGGAAAGGAAAAAAACAGTTTTAAGAACATAACGGCTAGTTTCTCACCCCCTGGATCATCTTTGCCATCCTCCTCTGTATTGAGGGGAAGGGAAAAACCGAGGAAGTGGAAGAGAAATTAAGTGAGAGGAAAGGAAATAGAAGGAAGGGTAAAAGAGGAAAGGGAAAAGGAGAGGAATAGCAGGCAATGAAATAGATATGAGAAATGGAAGGGAAGGGAAGGGAGCGAAAAGCAACAGGAATGGTGGGCTGGGAATGAACGGGGAATGAGTAAAGAGAAGGGGAAGTAAACTAATAGAGAAAGAGTAATGAAGGGATGGAAAGGGAAGGAGAGAAGGGAAATGAAGGGAATGAAAGGAAAAGAACTGGAAGAAAGGGAAGGAAATTGAGGGAGAGAGAAGGAAAGAAAATTGGAGAAAGAAAAAGTGAGTAAGGAAAAGAAAAGAGAGGAGAGAAAATGGGACGAAGGGAAGGAAAGGAAAGGAATGGAAAGGATTTGAAGCGAGAGAAGGAGCAGAAGGAAGGAAGGGAAAGGAAGTAAGGGAAGGAGGATTGTGTAGCTTTGAACTCTCTCTCTCCCACTCTCTCTAATCTCCTTTTATTATTTTCCCGTACGCAGTGGATTGAGATAAGAAGAGCGTGGGAAGGAAGGCGAGGAGGGAAGGAGAAAGCAAGGAAGGAAGGAAGGGAGAGAGGGAAGGAGAAAGGAAGGATGGGAGAGAGGGAGGGGAGGAAGGAGAAAGGAAGGGAGAGAGGGAAGGGAGGAGAGGAGGAGGGAGGGAAGGATGAAAGCAAGAGCAACAGGTGGAGACGAGTCAAGCAAGCCAGTGACTTATTTTATCATGTCTCCTCTGTAAACTTTTTCTTTCTCTCTTAGTTCACATATTATTTCAAGTAGGCGTTCTTCTTGTTCTTCTTGTTTAGTTCGTGTTTTTGTTTTGTGTTTGTTCTTCTTGTTCTTCTAATTCACTTTGTTATTTCTCAACCTTCCCGGCCTATTCTGTTTTCTATCAATTAAATTATTTTTCGCGTCGTCTTCCTTTTATCCTCCTCCTCCTACTCTTCTTCTTCTTCTTCTTCTTCTTCTTCTTCTTCTTCTTCTTCTTCTTCTTCTAACATTAAATAGAAAACAAAATCCTGGAATAATAAAACAAGCTTAAATTAATTAAAAAACACACACACAAAAAAAAAACAAAAAAAAACACAAAATCACTTCACAGTTCATATATTCACTCAGTTATCATAAAAATCAGAGCGCATATACACGTGGCCATCAAACCTTTTAATTAAGTGTCGCATATTTACATAAACTGCCAAAAACTCAATTGAGAGTCCATACAGTTTTTTGATTAGCGTGAAGGGCGAACTAATGCACCAGGAAGCGTGTCGGTGCGAGCAACAACAAGCGTCACTCTCCTCAGCGTGACAATGAAACAGTTAATCCGCCTCGCCTAAACACGCACCGGAGCTGAAGCATTGGAAAAAAAATAGTGTCAGTGGATAGAGCGAAAGGAATTATGTATTGACGTATACTATTTTGTTTCTGTACATGAACTGAAGATGCGGAAGTCGTGCAAACAATCATTAGTATCACAAGGGCGTTCATGAAAAGCCTCAGGAACTTCCACATGAGGCTTTTCAAACGGGCGAACTGAGGCGGCGACGCGCTAAAGAATATGGGCATTAGACCGAGAGGCCATCTATTTTTTTTACCGCAGAGGAGATAGTGCGATGATAAAAAAAGCCCGCTACTTACTGCTCCTGAATAGAGAAGAGTGGGGCGAACTGAGGTGGCGACGCGCTAAAGAATATGGGCTTTGTACCGAGAGGCCATCTATTTTTTTTTTTTTTTTTTTTACCGCAGAGGAGACAGTGCAATGATAAAAAAAGCCCGCTACTTACTGCTCCTGAATAGAGTAGAGTGTAGCGAACTGAGGCGGCGACGCGCTAAAGAATATGGGCCTTGTACCGAGAGGCCATCTAATTTTTTTTTTTTTTTTTACAGCAGAGGAGACAGTGCAATGAAAAAAAGTCCGCTACTTACTGCTCCTGAATAGAGTAGAGTGGCCAAAAAGAGAAAAATTAGATTGGCCCTCCCCGCAAGACTATAATAAGAGCAGTGGAAAATCTAATACCGTGTTCTAGGAAGGAGATGAAGCAAGGCTGAGGGTTAAAACCTAAACACACACACAATATTTTCTTGTTTCTTTGTATCGCGTTGAGGAGAGTCCGGGGAAAGGCTTAGAGATCTACATTTTTTTTAAAAGTATGTACACGTTAATTTTAAGGTATATGATTTCCTTTTACATTTTATTGCTTATTCGAACTACTCAGGTATTATATTTTTCTCCCACCCTTTATCTCTGTCTATCTATCTTTCTATCTTTATGTATCCAAATTACTGTTATTGCTTATTTAACTATTTAGATACATGTTCTCTCTCTCTCTCTCTCTCTCTCTCTCTCTCTCTCTCTCTCTCTCTCTCTCTCTCTCTCCCCCACACACACTCTCTCCCTGCCTCTCGTTTTATCCAAATCAAGATATACTTCCCAGCAAATATGCCAAAGGAAAACTTAATACCAGCTTCCCGGAATGAGGCAAAGTGAACCTGTGATGCCGAGGTTAACACACACATGATACATTCTTCCCTCTCTTCGTGGCGACAGGGGCGGAGTAAAATAACGCCTTTGATTTTGAGCCGCGGCGAGTTAAAACAAACCTCTCCCTCCCTCCCTCCTTACGCGGTGGATTGAGGTGCATGAGAAGAGAGAGTGTGGGAAGCTAGGAGGCAATACTTAGGTTGGTATTACAAGACACTATCGCTTCTCACATTAACAATTTCTAAAGGTTAAAGAGGAGGTCAGTCGAGTTCTAATGAGTGTTTCCTCAGGTTCACGGTACAGAAGAAGGGTCAAACTAACACCAGGGCCATAAAACTACTCCTGGAAATGCCCACAACTCCTGCGAAAGCCTTGTCAAATATGTGTTTTTGGGCGGCGAAATGTCTTAAAATACGACCCTTATCTTCTCCCCTCTTCATTTCTTTCTCATACACAGTGTTACCCAAGGAGTCAACTGTCATGGAGTGGATTGAGATGAGAGAGAGAGAGGAAGGCAAGGAGGCAATATTTATCTCCCTTGTCCTGCTTTCCTTCCTTTCCCATGCGTTGTGTTACCTAAGGAGTCAACTATCATGGAGTGGATTGAGATGAGAGAGAGAGAGAGGAAGGCAAGGAGGCAATATTTATCTCCCTTGTCCTGCTTTCCTTCCTTTCCCATGCGTTGTGTTACCTAAGGAGTCAAATATCGGATTAGCTAAAAGATCAGTTCCATATTTACACAAGCTTATAAACTTCCTCGGTAAGGTAATAAAAAAATGCAACTCCACCTTCTCAGAACATGGTAATCTTCGCTCCTCCTTTGTCTTGCATCGTGTTGAACAAAGGCATACATCACGGGGAAAATAAACTTCTATTAAATGCTAACTACTTAACACTAAATACTAAAAGAAAACGTAATTTGAGCACCGTTGCCAGATCATCGTACTCAGAGCATTGTATTTACCGGTTTCTGACGCCTAACTATTGCCAAGAAACATCAGGAATTAACTATTTTAACGATAATTATAAGTGAATCTCCTTATTGGGGTCCACGCAGCGATGCCAGATTATCGTACTCGGAGCATCATATCTACCGGTTTCTGCCCCATAACTATTGCCAAGAAACAGCAATAATTAACCATTTTAACGCTAACTATATACCAAGCCAGTTATTAGTGCGACCAAGCCAGTTATTTGGGCGGAGAAGACAGTTTTGTGGTTGGAAATCAGCAAACATAAAAGGTGAAGAACGAGAATCTGGCAACGTTGGGTCCACGAGACAGTTTTTGGGTCGGAAGTCGGTAAATATAAGAAGCTGAGTACGACAATCTGGCAACGGTGAGTTTGAGACGAGGCTGAGGTATTAAGGTGAACGTTAGCACTATTTTTCTCTTCTTTATGTATGTAACGAAAGCAAAGAAGATGAAAAAATAGGTAAAAAAATGTTCATCGTGTTTTTTTTTCATTTTATCATTGTTTCTTTGATGGCCCCCCCCCCGTGCGTCATGATAAACAAAAGAGAGACGAGGAAGATGGTGCAGCCTAGGGTCGCACCATATTACCATTACATTACATGACTTGCGTTGTTCTTCTCCTCTTTGTCCTGGCATTATATGGTCAACAAAGAAAGCCGAGGAAGAACGTCGCGGCGCACCATGTTAACAATATACATTACATTACAAACACTGCAACATTATCCTCCTCTTTGGTCCCAGCGTCGTGATCAGCAAAGGGTTGTATTAAGACATTTCGCCGCCCAAGAACACATATTTGACAAGGCTTTCGTAGGAGTTGTGGGCATATCCAGTAGTAGTTTTATGACCCTGATGGTAGTTCGGCCCTTCTTCTGTACCATGAATCTGAAGAAACGCTAATTAGAACCCGACTGACCCCCTCTTAGACCTTTAGAAATAGCTGATGTGAGAAGCGAAAGTGTCTTATCATACCAACCTTTAAGAGCCAATTAAGGAAGGAAGAGCACTGCGTCGCACCGTATTAAAACCAACTTCTTGACCGATACCGGAGGAAGGAAACTCAATACTTGCCTCGCAGAATGAAATTAGACAACCCCTGGATTTTGAGGCTAACGTGAACACATTGTCTTTATCTCCTCATGGTCTCGGCGAGGAAGAAAGGAAACAAAGAAAACCTGATATAGTGAGGAGACCGGATTAGGGAAAGTTTGTCCGCGGAAATATAAAATCACCATTGGCAAAAAAATAAATATATAAATAAATAAATAAATAAATAAATAAAATAAAGAGCGTCTAGGGATTTTTTTCTTATAGACCCAAACAGAGTCCCCTCGATGGGTAAATATGGATATGAAAAATTAATGAGCAACAGTAACGTAACGTGAAGAGTAACAAAAGAATAAAAATGTATAGGCTGGAGGAAAGATAATGTCTAAAAAGTTAAGAGATGGGTATTGACAACTGCTTTACACACTTATATTCATTGTTACCTACATAGTCACCACCACTGAATGAGGAATCCTTTGTGTGTTATGATATTCGTAAAACGTTATGAAGGGGAAATATAGGGCATGAAAAAACTTTGTATGATATTATATTTGTAAACGTTATGAAAGGGAAATATAGCCAATCCTCGCCAAATCGTAATCACCCTTCCAGTTGGTATTGATGTAAAAAAAGGAAATTGAAAAGATATATATTAAGAAAAAACTCCGGTGAGGCATAAACACGAAATATTGTTATAGAAGACTTAGTAATGCCTCCACCCTCTCCCTCCCTCCCAGAACATACTTTCCTTCCGCCTTTCTCATGCAACAAGGAATCAAGTAATACCTTTGACGTTGAGCGACACAAAGTTTAAAAAGACAAACTTTCCCGCGAAAATACGAAAGAGAAAAATGCAAACAGCGCCTTCTCCTAATCATACGAAGCCTCTGAAGGGGAAAGTTAACATGACATATTTTTTTTCTTTTCGTCATGCCAAAGAAAAAGCCAAATGGAGCCTCATTAAATTAAAACAAATTACAACAAACTTACCCGCAAAACTATATTACTGCAATTAATTTATATTGTTTCGTTACCTGCATGCAAAACATTTTTTTCATCTAGCGTGACCGCCAAGCAACCCAAAACGTAATAAATGAACACCATCGATAATGTTATACCTCCTGTTTACATGCATCGTGACAGGCAGGCAAGAAAATATATAATGAACTAACACGTTGGGTAATATTTTTCCTTTTCATCATCCATCGTAACGGCCAGGCAAGCAAGACGTAATAAATGAACGACCTCGATAATATCCACCTATATCAATGTATCGTGACAGGCAGGCAAGCAAAAACCTAATAAAATAAATACTTGTACAATATTTTCCCCTCCTTTTTCATTCAGCGCAACGCCCAAGCAAGCAAAGACGTAATAAATGAACACCCTCGATAATATCATTCACCTCTATTTATGTATCGTGACAGGCAGACAAGCAATAGCCTAATAACTACTTGTACAATATTTTCCTTTCCTTTTTCATTCATCACAACAGCCAAGCAAGCAAAGACGCAACCACAGCGCGCCTTGGATAACAAACCGCGCCAAATTAAAGCAAACTTCCCCGAGAAAGCGCAGAAAGAAACCCTAATCTCACCTCCCCGAGCCCCTAATGAGCCTCACCTGCGCCCGGAGCACGCCGCCTCCCGTCGTGGCTCTCGGCTCGGGATTAGCGAAATTTGGCAGCGTATTAGATTCCTTTCAGGGCGAGGCGACCAGGTGGGTGATTCTCCTTTTCCTGCACCATGAAGAGATTAAAGTGGAATTGGAATCTCCTTAGGGCGAATCTTACTTTACCTTGGCGTTTAGGTTATCGAGATGTGGATGTAGTATTGATGTTATGTAAGAGAGTGATGTTTGTGTTTTATCGTCGCAGATATTGTATTAGGGTGGAATTACATATAGAATTGGAATCTCTTTACGGCGAATCTTACTTTACCTTGGCGTTTAGGTTACGAGATGTGGTGTAGTATTGATGTTATGTAAGAGAGTGATGTTCGTGTTTTATTGTCGTAGATATTGTATTAGGGCGGAGTTATATATAGAATTGGAATCTCTTTACGGCGAATCTTACTTTACCTTGGCGTTTAGGTTATCGAGATGTGGATGTAGTATTGATGTTAAGTACGAGAGTGATGTTCGTGCTTTATTGTCGTAGATATTGTATTAGGATGGAATTATATATAGAATTGGAATCTCTTTACGGCGAATCCAACCTTAGCGTAGTCGTGTATTTTATTTTATCGACTTGAGTGAAGATTGATGCTCACACGTAGCTGAGTGATATTTATTTTATGTTGCTTATCTTCCTTCCTTCCTTCTGTCCTCTCTTCACCAAGATGAGATTAACCCGGTAACAGCGACGGGCCTAATTTGTGGCTTTCCTTGTACCAGCGACTGGCTAAATTTTTGCCATGATATAGTCCCCCCAAAAATAGCTGATGCATAAACTGATCACAATGCGTTGATATACGTATATTTTGAATGGTTTGCGTGAGTGATGATTTTTTTCTCATTTTTCTCGTTTAGATTGGCCTTTAAGATATATGATCCACGCAGCTACCGGGTTAAAACTGGAATTGGAATATCTTTTTGGTTAATTTCTTACCTTGGCAAAATGTTATAGCTGAGATGATCGGCATGTGAGAATTTATTGTTACTTGAGTGATATTTATTTTATTGCTTTTCTTCCTTCCTCCACCAAGACGGTATTACTTCCCGGGATTAAATATGGAATTGGAATCTCTTGACAACAAATTCTAACCTTAGTATAATCTTGTACAGTTCCAATTATCAACATGCGGAAATATTAAATAATGTTACGTAATTGAGTGATATTTGTTTCCTCAATCTCATCTTCCTTTCCCCCTTCACACAGGCGGAATTGATATAGAGTTGGAATCCTTTTATGGTAATTCCTACCTTGGTGTAAGAGTGTAGTTCAGAGTTCAACAAGTGGAAAGATTAATGCTCCATAATTTGAGGGATATTTGTTTTCTGTATCTTGTTCTGATTCGTCACCTTCCTACCCTACCCTACGCTACCCCATTCCTTCGCTTTCCCTTACCTTACCTTACATTCATCATATATATATACTTGCCTAAGATTATCCCTAAAATACTGTTTCTGTGTTGCTCTAAAACGTAAGCCGGAAAAAAATTCTTCATAAGTTAGAATTAAGGAAGAAGAAAAATAGCTAAGAATTATCTCGCGTCCTAAACTACAAACAAACAAACTAACAATGATTATATATATTCGCATTTTTCTTCCTTCCTTCCTTTCCTTCAAACTTAGCATGCCTTCTTTTTGCTTTCCCCGTTTTTTCTCTTCCCCTTTCTCTTCCTCTCCTCTTTCTCTCTCCTCTCTACTAACTCTCTACTCTTTCTCTATGCTTCTCCTTTTCTTCTCTTTCCTTTGCTCTCAATCTTATTATTTGTTTCATTCTTCCATTTCATTATCTGCCTCATTTTTCTTCCTCTTTCGCTCCTTCTGCTACATTTTTACCCTTTTCTTCGTTATCCAATTCTCTTAGTTCCCTTACCGTTCTTTTTTTTACCTTCTCTCCCTTTCCTTTTCTTCTTTATCCTCCTTTCTTTTCTTTTCTGCTCGTCTTCTCCATAAATCTCCACCATTTTCTTTATTATCTACCTCCATTACTCTCCATTCCTTTCATTCTTCCTCCCCTTCCTCCCATTTCCTCCCTTTTCTTTATCTTCCTTTCCCTCTTTCTCTTCTCATTTCGTCACCAATTCTTCACTGTATATCTTTAACACACCCATCATTTTCTCTCTACCTTTCTACCGTCCCCCTCCTTTTCTTCCCGTTCTTTCCTGCCCTCCCCTTTCTTCCCCATACCTCAACCCTTTCTTTTCTGTCGACTAACCGGCTTTTTTTCTTCGTTGCCTCCTTATTTTTCGTACTCTAGCCTTTGATGTGCTTTCTTGTACCCTTTTCTCTTCCCCTTTCATCTCTTTTATCTCCTCTTCTCTTCTTTACTCTGTTTTTATTTCGCTCCTCTTTTCCCCACTCCCTGGTTTCCTGTTTTCATTCTCCTCATTTTTTTATATCTTCCCTTTTTCTCTATTCTCTCATTTTCTGCTATTTCTTTTTTCCCTTTTCATTTTAATTTGTTTAATTCCTTCTTTTTTTTTTGTATTCCCTCCTTTCCCTTCCTTTACTCTCCTCTCCTCTCCTTTCCTTTCTTTTCCTTTCTTTCCTCTTCCCGTCTCCCATCTTCATTCGTTTCTTGTCTTTACCTCTTTCCTCTATTCTTTATCATATTCTTCTATTCATCATCTCTCTCCTCTATTCCTCCCCTCTATTCCTAACCTCTTTCTTGTATTATTATCTCACCTCTTTCGCTTATTCTTTCCTTTTTGTTGAATTCCTCACCTTCTTCCCTCTAATCCTCACTTCTTTCCTCATCCCTTTCCTCTATTCCTCATCTCTTTCCACTAGCCCTCCTCCTCTTTTCTCTTCCCCCCCTTCTCTTTCCTCCTCCTCCTCCTCTTTCCCCCTCCCTCCCCTTCTCTAGTAATTGAGTATGTCATGCATTTCCATTAGAGCACAAAACCACGAGTGTTACGGAGAAGTGAGAGGGGAAAAAGAAGTGACCCAGGCCGTAACGAGGTGCCGAGAGGAAGGGAGGAGAAGGGGAAAGAGGAAAGAGGTAAAGTAAAGGTAAAGTTGGGAGCATACGCTATAGCTGCGCGTGGAGGCGGTGCTCATCTCCGTCCCATTGGTCCTTGAAGCCTGTGGTGGGAGAGAACCCTTAACCCGACACAGGCCCAGGGGAGAAAGATAAAGGTAAAGAGAGTTGGTGGGTACGGAAGGAAGAATTAAGTGGAAGGAATTGTGGTGGTAGTGCTGATGGTGGTTAGGTGAGGTGGAAGGGGGTAACGCGAAGGAAAATGGGGGAAGGGGAAGAGGAATTTAAAGAAAGAGGGGGAGAGTAAGAGAGAGTTTTACACACAAACAAATCCCCCCCCCTCCCCACAGCACGCAATAAACAACACCAGAACAACTAACGAACCTACACCACACAACTGTACACTCCTATTGTCTTTCCTTCTCGCCCACCTGTACCTTCACCACTAACCCACTTCCTCTTTTCACTATACCCTTGATTAAAAGAAATAGATAAAGACAGTTGGTGGGTACGAGAGGGAGGATAAGGTGAGTGTGATGGGACAGTTAGGTAACGTTGTAGAAGGTAACGAAGAGGGAATCGGAGTGAAGGGGAGGTGGAAGGGGATAAGGGTGAGGGGAAAACGGGGAAAGATAAAGAGTTGACGGGCACGAATGTAGAGAGGTGAAGGGATTGCGATAGTACTGGCAAGGTGGGGGAAGGTGGTGAGCAGGAAAAAAAATAGGGGAGGGGAAGAAGAGGGGGAAAGGGGAAGGGAGAGGGAAAAAGGGGAAAGATAAAGAGTTGACGGGCACGAATGTAGAGAGGTGAAGGGATTGCAATGGTACTGGTAAGGTGGGAGAAGGTGGTGAGCAGGAAAAAAAATAGGGGGAGGGGAAGGAGAGGAGGAAAGATGGAAAGGGAGAGGGAAAAAGAGGAAAGAGAGAGCTGGTGGGTACGGAACAGAGTAGGAGCTGGAAAGAATGTGATGGTGGTGGTGGTTTGATAAGGTGGAGGAAGGTAACGAGAAGGAAAAGAGGGGAGAGAAAAGGAAAGAGGAAGGGGGAAAGGGAAAAGGGAAAGAGAAAGAAGGAGAAAGAGTTGGTGGGTACGAAATGAAGAAGAGATGGAAGGGATTATGGTGGTGGTGGTTAGGTGAAGTAGCAGAAGGTAGTGAGGAGGAAAGAGGGATAATTGGAGGAAATAAAACCAGTGCAGGAGTGTGGGAGTGAGGGAGGAGTGTGAATTGGAAGAGGAAAATGTGTGTGGATAGAGAGGAGGGATATGAGGTGGAAGTGTGATTGGTTTTAAAGAAGATGAGGTGAAGACGAGGAAAGGTAGGTAATTGAGGTAAAAATAAGAGTGAAGGGATAAACAAAGAGAGTATGATATTAGGATGAAGCAAGAAGAAACTATTAGAAGCAAAAGAAACACAGAGGAAGCAAAATGGGAGGAAAAGAAGAAGGGAAATACGGTAAAAGTAAGAGAAAGAGAAAGGAAAGAAGAAATAAATTGGAATGCAGAAGATATGATTAGAAAAATGAAGTAAAGAATATGACAGAAAAAAAGAGCTGGAATGGAAATAGAGAGAACACAAAACAAATAAATAGAAAATTAACAAAGAAAACGGAGCTGTGTATACAGAAAGCAAGAGAGCGGCCACGCAGAAAGGAAGGAAAGGAGGAATAAAAGAACAAAAAAGACATAACTCTCCCAAAACAGAAAACTGAGCAAGGAAGAAAAGGAAAAAAAAGTACAACGGAATAAGAGTAATGGAATTTGCATAGGTAAAGGTGAAAGTTGGCTGAGGGGGGCGGGGGTTAAAGGGGGAGGGGGGAGAAAGTTAAAGTGTGTGTGTGTGTGTGTGTGTGTGTGTGTGTGTGTGTGTGTGTGTGTGTGTGTGTGTGTGTGTGTGTGTGTGTGTGTGTGTGTGTGTGTTTCTCGACAAAGAATACCAAACAATGAAATGAAGCACAAAAGCAAGGCAGAAGACAAGGTGAAGGAATTATTATCGCGCTGCGGACGACAAGGCGAAGTAGAATCCAAGACGCTTCCCCTGACGGCCTGGAAGTGGCGAGTAAACTGTATTTCTTGAGAGAAGAGAAAACAAGAAATAGGAAGAAGGATGAGAGCTTGGAATTTTTATCTTTATTTTTACCTAAAGTTTCATTTATATTTTTATTTTCGTCATTATTTCCATCTTTATTTTCATTTGTCTTAATTTCCCCTATATTTGCTGTATATATTTGCAGGAACAGAAATTTAAATATTAGTATGTTAAGGATAGAGGAAAAAAATATATATGTAACTGTAAAACGTATACACTAATAAGTTGTATATACATTAGTGACTTCCTTCCTTCCTTCCTTCCTCACCTACTTTCCACCACAATAAACTCGAATCAAAATACCCCGACCATCCTCTTATCTAATGACTTCCTTCTTCTTCCTCCTCCCTCTTCCTGAAAAATGGAGGTAAGGAGGGAAAAATAAACCTGAGTAAATTATTGAGGGCGACGCATCCGTTAAGAGTAAAACAGAGGATAGATTATAGATGGAGACGGAGAAGTGGCCGTGAGAGAATGTGAAAGAGATGAAAGTCTCAGTGATGCTGAGGAAGAAGGAGATAAATGCAGGATAAAGATGAAGAGGATGCTGGTGAGAACAGAAGTGGGGATGAGATGGATACGAGAGGAAGAGATGAAAGTTTGAAGGATGCTGCTAGAGAGAGAGAGAGAGAGAGAGAGAGAGAGAGAGAGAGAGAGAGAGAGAGAGAGAGAGAGAGAGAGAGAGAGAGAGAGAGAGAGAGAGAGAGAGAGAGAGAGAGAGACAGAGAGAGAGAGAGAGAGAGAGAGAGAGAGAGAGAGAGAGAGAGAGAGAGAGAGAGAGAGAGAGAGAGAGAGAGAGAGAGAGAGAGAGAGAGAGAGAGAGAGAGATTTACATAGATTTACATAGAAAATCAGACCACACAGACCCCATGGTCCAGACTTGGTGGTCTGTCCTTAAACCTAAGTGATTTTACATTAATCAGAAGACTCTAAAACGTTGCATTTCTACTCTAGTTGATATTAAGTTGAAGGAAGTGACGGTCGAGCTTATTTTTGAAGGAGTCAATCGTGTTACACTGGACCACTGATGGTGGAAGCTTATTCCATTCTCGCAGTACAACGTTGGTGAAGAAAAATTTGGTGCAATCTGAATTTACTTGTCTACATCTGAGTTTTACGCCATTGTTCCTCGTGCGCAGACTGTCATCGATCATAAACAATGTTGATCTGTCTACATTCGTGAAACCATTAAGTATTTTAAAACATTCGATCAATTTTCCTCGGAGGCGACGTTTCTCAAGAGAGAACATGTTAAGGATAGAAAGCCTTTCTTCGTAGGATTTGTTGCGCAAGGAAGGGATCATTTTCGTTGCCCGACGCTGAACACCTTCTAATTTAGCAATATCCTTTGCATGGTGTGGGGGACCAAAACTGTACCGCATATTCCAAGTGGGGTCTGACTAAACTGTTGTAGAGCAGGAGTATTACATCTTTATTCTTGAATACAAATTTTCTTTTAATGAAGCCCAACATTCTGGTCTCTTTATTTGCTGCATCGATGAATTGCTGTTAGAATTTGAGGTTTGACGCGATTTAGACCACAATTCTTAGACGCATTGAACGCTTTTGAGTTTAACGCCGCGCATTTCGTATTCGAACTTCTTATTCCTCGTTCCAACTTGAAGGACCTGGCACTTGTCTACGTTAAAGGGCATCTCCCATCTATCCGACCAAGCGGAAATTTTGTGCAAATCCTCTTGGAGGCTTTGCCTGTCTTCGTCAGTGAGAACCGAGTTACCAATCTTTGTGTCGTCTGCAAATTTACTAATGCGGTTATTGAGTCCAACATCCACGTCGTTGATGTAAATAATGAAGAGCACTGGGCCAAGGACCGAGCCCTGAGGGACGCCACTAGTGACAGGCGCCCACTCTGAGTTAAATCCGTCAATCACTACTCTTTGTTGTCTGTTGCTCAACCAATTCGCGATCCATTGGTTTACTTGACCGTCAATACCTATTTGCTTTAATTTGTAAAGTAATTTATGATGCGGGACTTTATCAAACGCTTTCTGGAAATCAAGATAGACTACGTCCAGTGATTTGGTTACGTCATAAACAGTGAAGAGGTCGTTATAAAAGGTTAATAGGTTTGATAGGCAGGATCTTTTGTTTCGGAAGCCATGTTGTGAGTCCCCAATCAATGAGTGGCTTTCAAGGTAACTCACAATTTTGTCTCTAATTATGCCCTCAAGTAGCTTACCTACAACCGAAGTTAGACTAATGGGCCTGTAATTACCTGGTACTTTTTTGTCTCCTTTCTTGAAAATCGGTGTCACGTTAGCCTTTTTTCCAATCTGAAGGGACGATGCCTTGTCGCAAGGACATATTGAATACGGTTGTGAGGGAGGAGAGTATTTCGCTCTTCGTTTCTTTCAGCAGAGTTGGATATACTTTGTCAGGTCCAGGACTTTTATTTGTTTTAAGTGAATGGAGAGCTTTAAGGACTTCATCGGTTGTTATTTCAAAATTAGGCAATGCATGCTCGAGATTTACAATAGTACTGGTGTTGGTGGTAGCGAGAGGAAGACTGTTAGTATTAAACACCGAGGAAAAGTAATTGTTTAAGAGGTTTGCAATGTGTTGGCTGTCAGTCACTAGTGCACCGTCGCTGTTTGTTAAAGGTCCAATACCACTTTTGATCGCCTTTCTGTTGTTTATGTAACTGAAGAAAGATTTCGGGTTATTTTACAGTTGGCTGCAATATTTTCTTCATATCTACGCTTTGCCTGACCTACTAGTCTTTTTACTCGTCGCCTGGCATCATTATAGAGTCTAATGTTCTCGGGCGTGCTTTGTTCTTTCTTTAACCTGTAAAACAATTTTCTCTCATTGACTGATTGTTTAATTTCGCTATTAAACCACGGTGGGCTTTTATTAGTGTTAATTCGCTTCTCGCACAAGGGGACGAATGTGTTCTGCTGAGTGAGTAAGTGATTTTTAAGGCTTAGCCAGGCTTCCTCTACGTTAGCGTCATCTGATAGTTGTATTTCTGTTAGTTTTTGTCGGATTTCTACGAAGTTAGCTCTTTTGAAATTGGGCACCTTTACTTTATTTTCAGAGAGAGAGAGAGAGAGAGAGAGAGAGAGAGAGAGAGAGAGAGAGAGAGAGAGAGAGAGAGAGAGAGAGAGAGAGAGAGAGAGAGAGAGAGAGAGAGAGAGAGAGAGAGAGAGAGAGAGAGAGAGAGAGAGAGAGAGAGAGAGAGAGAGAGAGAGAGTATTGGGTTTAGTGGCAGCGGTTCGAAGCTTCATTTCGCTGAGTCTTGGGTTCGACTCTCCCTTGAGGCTTCACATCAGACGCAAGTTTGCCGACCACCAAACTTGTAAGCGTCCCCATCACCCTCCTCCCCTTCCCCTCCCCTTCCTTTCCTTTCCCTCCCTCCCTCCCTCCCTCCCTCCTCCCCCTCACATCCTTCCCTTCCCTCCCTGCCCTTTCCTTTTCCTTTCCTTTTCCTTCTCTTCCCTTCCTTTACCTTCTTTTTACCTTCCTTTTCATTCCATTCCTTTTATATCTCCTTCCCTTTGTTTCTATTTCTCTTTCATAGTCTGTTTTTCCCTTCCCTTCTACTCTGTTATTATTGGTTCCCTTCTCCCCTTCCTCTTCCTACTCTTTAGCTTTCATTCCATTTCCTTCCCTTCCTGTCCCCTCCTTTTCATATTCTTTTTATCCCTCCAATCCCTTTCTTCTTTCTTATTTTCTTTCATTCCACACTCCCCCTCTTCCATTCCCCGTCTCATTTCCTTCCCTACCCTTCCCTTCCCTTTCCTTCCCTTCCCTTCCTTTCCCTTCCCTTCCCTTCATCTTTTTGTGAGCCTCAGATTGATTTGAACAGACAGGGATTGAAGAGGAATGCGGTGTGTGTGTGTGTGTGTGTGTGTGTGTGTGTGTGTGTGTGTGTGTGTGTGTGTGTGTGTGTGTGTGTGTGTGTGTGTGTGTGTGTGTGTGTGTATCTGTATCTGTGTGAGTGTGATAGATAGATAAACAGAGACAGACACACACACACACACACACACACACTCACACACACACACACACACACACACACACACACACACACACACACACACACACACACACACACACACACACACACACTAAAATCTGGTGACAGTTCCCCGTAGAGTTAGTTTCTGTGAAGTCATATCAATGGAATTACAGACGCAGAGTTACACTTCAGAGTTAGCGAAGGAGGAGGAAGAGGAGGAGAAACAAGAGGATGAGAAGGAGGATGAGGAGGAGAAGCAGAAGGAGTAGGAGTTAGTTTTGCGTCATCATTGAAGCCGATAAGTCAGTGAAGTAACCCGTCTCACTCCTCAATAATTTCACTTTACGAGTTATTAAGATAGTCAGCGTGAGGTTAGTTAAGTATATTGTTTTGTAATGGTATGGTGACGGACTTAGCTTGAAGTTATGGGAGAGGGAAGACGGTAAGAATAAGCCCCATTATCTTAAACATTTCTGAGCTTACCTTCCCTTCCATCCCACTCTTTTTCCCTTCCCTTCCTTCTCTCTGTCCCTTCCATCTCTTTCCTTCCCCCTTCCTCTTTCGTCCCTTTCTTCCCTTCCCTTGCATCACTCTATCCCTTCCCCTCCCTCTTTCCACCCCTTCTTCCTTTCCCTTCCCTCCCTACTTCCCTACCATCTCACCTTCCCTTCCCCTCCCTCTTTCCACCCCTTCTTCCCTTCCCTTTCCTCCCTACTCCCCTTGCATCTTTCTTTCCCTTCCCCTCCCTCTTCCCACCCCTTCTTCCCTTCCCTACCCTCCTTACTTCCCTTTCCTCTCTCCTTCCCTCTCCCTCCCTCATCCCACTCCTTTAACCCTTCCCTTCCAACTTTGATAAGGCTTTCGTAGAGGTTGTGTGTGCTGGTGTTTCCATGGGTAATTTATGAGTCTAGTGATAGTTTGACAAGGCCTCTGCACCATGAATATGAAAACCCACACATGAGCCCCCGAATAAGCTCCTTTGTGACCTTAGAAAATATGTGTTGTGAGGCCTGAAAGGGTCCGAGAATACGTGTTTGTGACAGGAGGGAGAACCATTTTTTTTATGTAGTTGTTGTCTCGTCAATTTGTAACGTCTTGGTCGGAAAGTTGGTACATCTAAGACAGCTACTTTACTTCTACTTTGATCTGTCACTTGCACTCGGTTAATGATAGTTCAGAAACCGGTCTCGTACGTGTGTGTGTGTGTGTGTGTGTGTGTGTGTGTGTGTGTGTGTGTGTGTGTGTGTGTGTGTGTGTGTGTGTGTGTGTGTGTGTGTGTGTGTGTGTGTGTGTGTGTGTGCATACTTGTTTGATGATTATAATGCCTCACCTTTTTCCTCTTTCTTTCCAGGTAAGCGGCTGACTGGCAGGTGTGCGTGCAGGGTCAAGGACGCAGGTGAAGAGGTGTGTGTGTGTATGTATGTATGTATGTGTGCAGGTATGTGTGTAAGTATTTAAGTGTATCTATGTAAGCTTCATTTCTCTTATTATCCTCATGAAAACAGATATAAATGTATGCATGTATGTTCGAAAGTATGCATGTATGAATGAATGTATGTATGTATCTATGTACGTGTGTAAGCTTATATGTATGTGAACCTTTCCTTCATTCACCTGCTCAACCACCACCACCAACACCAACACCACTACCATCATCACCACCACCACCACCAACACCAACACCACCACCACCACTACCATCATCACCACCACCACCACCAACACCACCAACACCACTACCATCATCACCACCACCACCACCAACACCACCAACACCACTACCATCATCACCACCACCACCAACACCACTACCATCACCACCACCACCACCAACAACAACAACAACAACAACACCCATCCCTCCCTTTCCTCCCTTCCCCCATTCTTTCCTCTCAGCTTATAATTAAAACCTCACCTCCATATCGCAAAATAGTCCAAGTTCCGCGAAGCATGCAGCACTAATGAAAAAGGAGATTATTTACAGCCCGCAGTTTTACCGCTGTTTTCCCCGCCCGGCTGCAGCGTGCGTGACCCAGACCGCTGCAGCTAATGAACTGTTACGAAAATTGCCGGTGTTGGCGCGGAGAGGGCTGGGGGAGGAGGAAGAAAGCAGGTGGGGGAAGGAAGGAAGGGGCAGGGGAAGGGGAAGGAAGCGGCAGGCGGATTACAGGCTCTTTCCCCGGCCGGCCCGCTCCTATGTCATACAGGCTTTTCTTTGCGTCACTCAGGCTTGTCTCTCTGTTTTTTATCGCTGTGTTTCGGGTTGGATTTATGTATGTCTTGTTTCTCTCGTGTCTGTATGTCTGTTTGGGTTTGTGAGTGCTGGCTATCTTTGTCTGTATCTGTTTGTTTGTCTATCTATCTGGCTTAGTTTGTGGGTGGGTAAGTGGCTGTCCCTGTCTGTCTATCTGTTTGTTTGTATCTAGTTTTCTGGGTGGGTAGGAAGCTGTTTCTATCTGTCTGTCTGTTCGGCTAGGTTACTGTATATGTGTGCGGGTTGCTGTCTGTTTATCTGTTTCTCTGCCTGTCTGTCTGTATGTCTAGGTTAGTGTGTGGCTGGCTGGCTATCTGTTATTTATATATCTGTCTAGTAGGAGGAGTGGCTGGTCGGCTTTAACGATTAATAACTGACTGACTGACCGATTGACTGACTGACTGACTGGATGGCTTTTTGATTGACTGACTGACTCTCTCTCTCTGTCTCACTTTCTCTCTCTCTCTTCCACTTCCTCTTTCTCCTCGCCATTCATTTTCATTCACGCGCGCAGGCCGGCGAAGCTCAAGGCCGGAGTTGGAAATTAGGTACTTGCCGCAGATTTAAAAGTTCCCTCAATGGCGCCGTGAAGGTCGGTGTGTTGTGTGAGTTTGAAAGGAATCGATTGTAACGTTATTATGGGAACGTTGACTTGGCTGTTTAGTTTTGCGAAGGGGTATTATGGAGAGATGACTAGTTCAATGGAGTATATTTAAGGTTATTAAGGGAACGTTTAGTTGTTTACACTATTTAATTTTTCAAAAGGGTATTATGGAGATAGTTGTACAAAGTGTATTGTAACATTAATATGGAAAGATAAGCTAGTCAAAGGGGTATTATAAATTGAAGGTTAGCTTGTGAAAGGATATTTGTTTAGAGTATATATTGTATTTATTTATTATGTATGATTTTGAAAGGGGTATTATGAAGAGGTGCTTAATTTGTGGAAAAAAAGTATATCTAAGGTGAAAGTGTTTCACTCCCTTAACTTTCATATGCCTTTCTCACACTTTTCCTTTCTTCTTTCCTTTGTATTCTCCTCTTTTCTTTCCCCTTATAATTTTTCCGTGCTATTTTTTTCTTTGCTGTTTTCGTTTTTAGGTTTTTGTTTCACTCTCTTCCCTGCATATGACTTTCTCACCCCTTACCTTTCTTCTTTCCTTACCCGTATAAATTTGCATTGTTGTTTTCCTATTTTCCTTCATTTCCTTCCCCTAGAGTTTTCTTAGCTATGTTCCTCTGTTTAGACTTCATTCCCTTCTCCTGTATGTCCACTTTTAACACTTTTCCTCGGTGTTTTATCTTATTTCCACTTCATTCCCTTCCTCTGAATATACCTTACTCATACTCTTCCTTTCTGTTTTCCCTTTATCCAGCTTCTTTCCTTCCCCTTGCATTTTTCCTTTGCTCTTTTCCCTCTCTCTTTTCCCTTCATCCCCTTCCTCATTCCCTTACTCATACTATTCCTTTGTTTGTTTTTTTCCTTTATTCAGCTTCGTTCCTCCCCCTTGCATTTTTCCTTTCCTGTTTTTTTCTTTTTCACTTCACTCCCTTCCTTTGCATATGCCTTACTAACACTTTCCTTTCTGCTTCTCCATATCGTCACCTCATTTCTTTCCCCGTATAACTTTTCCTTGCTGTTTTCCCATTATTTTTCCTCCAGTTTATTTCCCTGTGCTTCTCTTTGCTATATTCCCACTTTTCTTCTTCATTTCGCTCCCCTTGCATGTTCCTTTCTTACACACGGCGGACGGGAAAGGAAGGAACAGCACCAAGACCTTCCCTGGCTCTTGGTATCTCTTTCCCTTTGTTTCCTTTCATTATTTCCTTCCCCTGCACTCTTCTTTGCTATATTCCCTCTTTTCACTTCATTTCGTTCCTCTTGCATGTTCCTTTCTTACACTCGGCGGACGGGGAAGGAAGGGACAGCACCAAGACCTTCACATTATTTCCTTCCCTGCACTCTTTATTTTTAACTTCTTTTCACTTCATATTTCGTTCTCTTATTCACTTCTTTCACCATGGACGGAAAGGAAGGACAGCTTACAGACCTCCACGTTTATATATATATATATATATATATATATATATATATATATATATATATATATATATATATATATATATATATATATATATATATATATATATATATATATATATATATATATATATATATATATATATATGTATATATATATATATATATATATATATATATATATATATATATATATATCTATATATATATATATATATATATATATATATATATATATATATATATATATATATATATATATAGATAGATAGATAGATAGATAGATAGATAGATAGATAGATAGATAGATAGATAGATAGATAGATAGATAGATAGATAGATAGATAGATAGATAGATAGATAGTGGTTTCTTGGGCGAGATAATGAATGGATGGATAGACATGGATAGGCGGATGGAATGAGGGATAGATAGATGGAAGGAAAGGTAAATAAGCTAGCAGGTAAATAGATAGACAGGTAGATAGGTAAATAGACTGAGATAGATAGGCTGATAGACAAATGAGGATGACAGGTGGAGATGAACCAGGAGGGGAGATTGGAAGCATAGAGTGTGTGTAATCTGGGCGGGAAAATAAAGCTGGAAGTGAGTATGTATTCCTGAGCGGGCTGAAAGGCTGCAAGAATTTACTGAGCCGCTCATGTAAAGGTGTAGAGAGGCGAGCTAGAGGCGATGATTGGCTGATCTGAGCAGGTAAAGGTAGTATAAGTAGTAGTAGTAGTAGTAGTAGTAATAGTAGCAGCAATAGTAGCAGTAGCGGAATATGTTGAGTGATATCTGTGAAAAGAGAATATTATGGACGGGGAAAGAGAAAATTATGCACCTTGGATGGTCTGAGTTCGAGGACATATTGTGAGGGAAAAGTGAGAGCATAAAGAAAGAGCACAGGTGATTAATGGACTGGACTGGCTGCACAGGTAATGACGACAGGTGGTCTGCAAACCCTGCCTGATGAGTCGTGTGCTGAAGGAGAGTTATGACTACAAACGGCGTATCATTGTTCCGTGTAAGTTAGGTTGTAGGAAAGGTGGTTCAGTTGGTATTAATGCTGACTGCGTTGAGTGTGTGTGCAGGTAACATTGTATTGCCACGTAGATAGACAAATAGATAGGTATGCAAATAGATAGAAAGGTAGAGGCTCTTTGGGTTTTTGAGTTTGAGAAAAATAATCAAGTATAGGAAGAAAATTATGCACTTTGGAATAGCGAAGAGAAGTATAGCAGACATTACAAAAAGAAGGAAAATGACAGACTATGATAGAAGATAATTATTTACACTAGCGAAGAGTGAGCACTGGTAAAATACACGTTATAAAAAGAAAATAAACGACGATGTTGGACTAAAATTGCATGAACCTGTGAATAGTGACTTGTTGTAAATAAAGGCAATAAGAAATGAGGAACAAACGTCTCAATTATAAAAGAATAAAAAAAATAAGATTGCTCACGTGTAGGATGGAATTAATACGTTAGACTCAAAAAATATATATCACAGAATCCACACCCTCCTTTGAAAAGAACATGAAAAGTTATGATAAATATATTAATGAAGGTGGGTACAGATTATTACATGTACACAGGATGAAAGTGAAGGAAAGAAATATACTCATCAAAGGGGCGCAAAAGTTAACGTCATTGAAGAAGGAAAAACACTGAAGCTTGCCTTGAATAGAGAAAAGAAGAGGTGACGTGCAGATAAGAAAGATTACGAAAAATGAAATCAAGAAAAAAAAAACTTAGTGAGGAACGAAATCTTCCACACATCTACAAGGGTACAAAAGATGATGAAGTGAAAAATTAAATAGAAGCCTACCGTGAATAGATGACGAAAAAAGAAGTGAGATGCAAATAAGAACAAAAAGGTAAGAAAATTGAGAAAATAAAAAGTAAAGGAGACTGAAACATGAAGGACGAAATGATATCTTACAAGCCAAAGGAGGACACGTTACCGTAAAAAAAATAATAAAAGACTTTGAAATCCACCGTAAATAGAGGAAGGAAGAAGTGAGTAAGTGAGATGCAGATACAAATAAATAAATAAATAAAATAAAATAAAATAAAAGATACGTGAAGGACACCATATCTTACAAGCCAAAGCAGGACACGTTACTGTAAAAAAAAAATAATAAACGACATTGAAACCCACCGAAAATAGAGGAAGGAAGAAGTGAGTAAGTGAGATGCAGATACAAATAAATAAATAAATAAAATAAAATAAAAGATACGTGAAGGACACCATATCTTACAACCCAAAGCAGGACACGTTACTGTAAAAAAAAATAATAGACGACATTGAAACCCACCGAAAATAGAGGAAGGAAGAAGTGGGTAAGTGAGATGCAGATACGAAAATAAAAAGACACGCGAAGGACACCATATCGTACAAATCAAAGCAGGAGGCGTTACTATAAAAAAAAGACACTGAATAGAGGGAAAAAGCGAGATGCAGATAAGAAAAAGAAAGAAAAAAGGAGGAATTACACATGTAGATCAAACTATCGTAAAAATGAAAGCAGGGCAAGTTACTGTAAAAAGAAACATTGAAAAATGAAAAGAAAGAAATGAGGTTAAAATAAGACACAGAAAAAAAGGAAGGACTGTCAAAAGGGCATAAATGTTACCTTTCTATAAAAAAAAAAAGTTACCTTGAATAGAGAAAAGAAAAAGTGATACAGATAAGACAATATAGAGAAAAAAGAAAAGAAAAAAAAAGACTATTCATGTGTAGGACGAACCACTATCTTACACATCAAAGGGGGCACAAAACTAATCTTCCAAAAGGGACGCGAATCTACATGAAAAGCTTCCTACACTCCTACACTACACACACTAGGACGCAACAAAAAATGAAAAAAAAAAAAAAACTATCGAGGACGGAGTTGGATACCACTTTTATGACTTTTTAATCCTACTCTTTTTTCGTCTCCGTGCGTGTGTGTGTGTGTGTGTGGGGGGGGGGGGGAGGCCGTGTTGGGGGAGGCGAGTTTTGTTTTTCTAGTGAATGGAGCCCCGGAGTAAAGCCACGCCGTTCTCTTATACTCGTGTCGTTCTTTTGGTTGTTATTGTTGTTGTTGTTGGTCTTCGTATGTTGTTGTTGTTTTGTGGTTGAGGATTTGTTTAGGGTCTTGTGTGTCTGTTTATCGGTGCTTGTGTGTATCTTAAGGCCGGAAGAAGATGTCTGGTTGGCTCGTGAGTGAGTCATGGAGAAAAGTATTGGAAAGTGGATGGCTGGTACTGAGTAGGGGTTTGTTAAGGCTCGTGTGTTGATGTGTCTGTATGTGTGTAGTGTAAAGGCCTGGCCTTTGCGCCTTGAGAGATGTTTGTTCGGATTGTGAATGAGCCAAGGAGAGAAGTGTTGGGCAGAGAGGATGGTAAGTTGTTAGAAGTGCTGGAAAGGAAAGATGGTAAGTTCTTAGAAGTACTGGAAAGGAAGGATGGTAAGTTCTTAGAAGTGTTGGGAAGGGAGGATAGTAAGTTCTTAGAAGTGTTGGGAAGGGAGGATGGTAAGTTGTTAGAAGTACTGGAAAGGAAGGATGGTAAGTTCTTAGAAGTGTTGGGAAGGGAGGATAGTAAGTTCTTAGAAGTGTTGGGAAGGGAGGATAGTAAGTTGTTAGAAGTACTGAAGGATGGTAAGTTGTTCTTATATGGAAAGGGAGGATGGTAAGTTCTTAGAAGTGTTGGGAAGGGAGGATGGTAAGTTCTTAGAAGTGTTGGAAAGGGAGGATGTTTAGTTCTTGAATGAGTAAGAAGAGAAAGGAGAGAGAAGAAGGTTGGTGTTACCGGTTTTGGTGGATATGATATTGTTTGTTGTTGTTCAGGTGAGATCTGGTTTGTCTGCATCTTCCTTTGTTTGTGTCCAAGGCTTAGAACAGGTACTTGGCTCGTTTGTGGAGTCGAAAACTAAAGTGAAGTGAAAAGAGTGAAAGCGGGGTAGGTAAACGATTGGTGTTGTTACTATTGTTTTTGTTGTTTGTGAAATGGTTTGTTTATGTCTGGCTTTGTGTTTGGACTAATTGAGGCGTGGGGCACATACCAGGTTTGTTTAGGAGTGAGGCGAGGAGGAAGGTGAAGACGAGAAGTAGGAAAGACGAGAGAAGTTCAGAATAAACGAAAGAGAAAATTGGAAAAATATTGGATAGGTCAAAATTTTTAAAAGTGAAGCAAGGAATAAGAATTAATTTGGTGAAAATGGAAAATAAAAGAAAGAAGTCTCGGAAAGATTAAAAATGGAGGAATATGATTTTAATGTGAAGAAACTGAAATGAAATGAAATACACGTCAGATAACCAAACGAAATAATAAAGTAAAAATAGCAGAAAGAGAGATCAAAGTCTGGAGTAGTGGAAACCGAGAGTGGAAAAACTGATAAAGCTGATGAAACCGAAGAGCAAAGCGAGGAAAGATGAGAGAAACGGAATTAATAAAAAAGCAAAAAGCAAGAATACATTTGAGGATACTGGAATGGAGAAAAAAACGCGTAGCAATGAAAAGATAAAACTGGAGCGGGAATGAAAAAAAATCGGTGAGAACTGATGAATGTCGCTGAAAAACGTAAAATATTAGAATACCGAGGAAAGGAAAGACCAAAGCGGAAACTGATGACTGCGAATGATATAAAGACGAGACGAAAAGGAAAGAAAACTGAACTGTGAGAAATGCTGGCAACGGAAACACGAAGGAAACAAATAAGAAATGAGGTTAAGAGATCAGAAAGAAAAATGTGAATGGGGTGAATTGTGATTAATGAGGTTAGTAGAATCGGAGAACATACCAAATAAAAACAAACAACAGCCCAGAAAAAATGAGGTTAGAGGGCGTAAGAAATTATGCATGGGAGAAACTAAAGAAAAAATGAAAGTAAAGGAAAAGACCCAGACACAGAAAAGAGACGCTAGAAGAAATAATAGATAGAGGATGGAGAAGCAAAAAAAAGATAGTTGCAAAAATGGGAAAAATAAGAAAAGAAAAGCACACAGAAAAAATAATAAAACAATGTCATAAGCGAGCAGAAAATGAGGCTAGGAGGAGCAGAAAACGTGGAAAGAAGGAAGAAAGCAGGAAGCATGAAACTTTACTCAAAAATAAAAACATAACCAATAAACTAATAAAATGACGTTAAAAGGAACAGGAAACGCGGTTGGTTGGTTGGGAGACGCAGGAACCGGGGAAAATAAAACAAATGAAACAACCCTGAAAAAGCTAGGAAAATGAAGTCAGAACAAGCAGGAAATGAGTCTGGAGGAAACAGGAAACAAGGAAAGTCAAACCAGGAAAACACAACCTTGAGAAAGTAAGAAAATGAGGTCTGCAGGAGCGGGGCGGGAACCAGCCTGGAGACGTAGAGGAAAAGTTAAATTGTGTAGCCGAGGAGGAGCTGTAGGGACTCTTGTTTGCCGATGTGCTCCATGCTGGCCAGCCCTGGAGGGGGAGAGGCTGCAGGGCTTGAGAAAATAACGATTGTATACTTTTTAATAATGGGAGAGAAACGTGCATGCTCTACTTTTCTTAAGATTATACTAAAACAAGGGAAGTAAGTATATATCAGAGAGAAAAATAGTGAGTATCTTCTTATATAATTGGAGGGAAAGGGTAATATAGTCTTTTTATGTTTATACTGAAAATCAAAAAGTCCGTAGATTTCAGAAGTGGATTAGAAGATGTCTGTTTTCTGTCTTTGCTGCAGGACCCTCGGGAAGATTGTGAATAGCGGGGCATCGGGACTAGTGAATGTCTATTTTTTTTAATAATGGTTAAGAAACGTGAATATACACTAGTAGATTTTAGAAAGGGTATTGTGGCTATCTACCTTTTTATATGTATTTTTGCTGCAGGACCTTAAAAATAATACTAAACACGGCTTGGGAAAATAACGAATGTCTACTTTTTAATAATGGAAGAGAAATGTGAATATGCTCTAGTAGATTTTAGAAAAGGGTATTGTGACTATCTACGTTTTTTTTTCATATCTTTGCTACAGGAGATTAAAAATAATAAGGAACATCTATTAATATATATATATATATATATATATATATATATATATATATATATATATATATATATATATATATATATATATATATATATATTTTTGTAAGGCAAGGAAGTAAGTAGAGTTTAGAAAGGGCATTGTGAATATCTGCTGTTTTATATTTTTTGTTACAGGAGCTTAAAATATATAGGGAACATCTACTTTCTCGTATATATTTTTTGCAAGGCAAGGTAACTAAATTCTTCTTGTATATATATATATATATATATATATATATATATATATATATATATATATATATATATATATATATATATATATATATATATATATAGGTATATATTGAAACGGAGGAAGTAGGTAGTTTTCAGAATTGGATTAACTGACAGGCTGCGGGGCCTTGGAAAAATAGTAAATATCTTTTTTTGGTAATTATAGGTAAATGTTTATATACTCTTATTTATATTTATTCTGAAACGCAGGAAGGAAGCGGTTTGGGAAGGAGATTTCCGGACAGGCTGCGGGAGTTTTGGAAAATAGTGACTAGTTATTTGTTTTTTATTATTTATACAGAAATGTGAGCAGTAGAGTTTTTTTTTTTCTTTTAAAGGGAAAGAAACATTGTGTCCTCTAGAGTTCTGAGAAATTGTGAATGATTTTCTTTTATATATATAGAAAAAGCGTTGGTAGTAAGATTTTTTTTTACCATGAGAGGAAAACTCGGAAAGTTTTCATAAAGTCTGCGTGAGTTTCGGAACAATGGAATATCTTTTTCTTTTATACATATTTTTATAAATCGTAAGAAATATATTTTGTTTAGAGCGGGAAATTCTAAAAAAAAATGCATATTTCTTTTTGGTTTACAGAAACGTAAGAATATTTGAGTAAGGGAACTGAAATGTTTGTTAATGGTATATTATTTTTGGTAAAGGCATACACAAGACGCTTATTTTTATTATTTATCACTATAATTAAAGATAAACCTGGGAACTATATTTTGGGAAAGGAAGAGAAAATGGCACCTTATGCTCAGTGTCTCGTTGATACGCTATGATATAGCTCAGTTCGAGTAAGCAGACCGCCACGAACAGATGGATATGATATGTATGTATTACCTGCAGAAACATTTTGAGCGAATACATAAAGTCAAGTTAAACCATGAACCGCAGGAAGACAGCAGCAGCAGCACATTGAAACTGAATTCGCCACAGCTGTGCTCGTTCATTTCACACATTGCCGGACGCCCAAATGCATTCACGCCAAGACAAAGTGGCTTATATAGCGAAGTGGAAGATAACGCAAATGCAAGGTGATGGTAGCGGTGGTTGGGGAGAACATAAGTGACGGGCGGTTTTGACAGAATGCATTTGTTGTGGGGACGGGAGACTGAGGTGCTTGTGGTGGTGGTGGTGGTGGTTGTGGCGCTGGTAAAATGTGAAATGTGTAATAGGGCTGCAAATGTGTGTGAGAGAGATTGATATATAGATAGATAGATAATTGGATATAGATAGATAGATAGACAGATAAATAGGAAGATAGAAAGAAAGTGAGAGAGAGAGAGAGAGAGAGAGAGAGAGAGAGAGAGAGAGAGAGAGAGAGAGAGAGAGAGAGAGAGAGAGAGAGAGAGAGAGAGAGAGAGAGAGAGAGAGAGAGAGAGAGAGAGAGAGAGAGAGAAGACCTGCAATATACCTACATTTAGAGATCCAAACACACACACACACACACACACACACACACACACACACACACACACACACACACACACACACACACACACACACACACACACCAGCACAGTAACTTAAGCTCAACACACCTTGCAACACCTGGTCAG
>NW_026111929.1:0-7500 GCF_024679095.1 Eriocheir sinensis
TTTTTCCTTCTTCCAATCTTACTCAGTTTTATCTTCTTCCTGCATTTGCTCACTCTATTTTTGGTCATCTTTACTCTTGTTCTTGTTCTTTTATTATTTATCTTTTTCTCCACCTCCTCTTCGAGTTTTTAGTAAGAGGGTTTCTGTTTGGTAGTAATAACAATATATGGTCGTGTGAGTATGGGGTCAGTTAGTTCATCCATATCCTTTTTCCTCCTCATAATTTTTATTCTCGTCCTTTTGTCTTCTTCAGGTTTCTTCTGTCTTTTTGTTCTTATTCTTGACCCATCTCTTTTTTTCATTTCTCCTTTCCATTATATTCTTCTTCTTATCTTCATCTCCTCCTCATTCTCATCCTCGTCTTTCTCGATTATCAGTAAGGTCTGATCTCGTAGAAGAGGCAATAGGTATGATACTGTCGAGTTAGCAAACAGTGAAAAGTATTACTGCATTATTGAAGAGAGAGAGAGAGAGAGAGAGAGAGAGAGAGAGAGAGAGAGAGAGAGAGAGAGAGAGAGAGAGAGAGAGAATATGTTGAGGGTATTGTAGTAAGTTTGAGAGAGAAATGAAGGAGTAGAGATAACGAGAATTACACAGACACACCCACACACACACACACACACACACACACACACACACACACACACACACACTTTTATTTATTTTACGATTTAGTACATTTTTCTTATAATAATGTTAATTCCTTTTCTCTTTTCAGGTAAGACTTTCGATTTCTGGCTCTGATTCCTCTGCGGTACACAAGGTCAGTCTGTATTGGTTGTACACACACACACACACACACACACAGATTTCGAGGAGACTTGATCGCGGTTTTTAATGGATGAAGGGCTTTAATAAGGGGGGTATAAATAAGGTTTTGACGGTAAGAGAGCCGGGTAGGACACGTAGTAATGAGTTTAAGTTGGATAAATTCAGATTCAACAAGGACATTGGCAAGAACTCGTCCACCAACAGAGTGGTGGATGAGTGGAAGAGGCTTGGCAGTCGTGTGGTGAGTGCCAATACGGTGAACACTTTCACAAAATATATTAGACAAAGTCATGGATGGTGATGTTAGTGGGTTAGGATCACAGGAGCTGCCATGCATACTCCTCTTGGCCTCTTGCAGACTCCTTATGTTCTTATGTTCACCCCCCTCCCCTTCCACACACATTCAGGACTCGTTTCACCACAAAAGTCTGGTGCCTGGTTTCATCCGTCTGTCCCCTTTCCTTCCTCAACGCTCCGCCCTCCCATCGCCTCCATCTTTCTTCTTCTTTTTTAATATATAATTAAGTTCTTTTCTTCCTTCTTCTTCGTTTCTTGCTTTAGGTTGTTTTCTTATGTTCAAATGTTTTCTGCACGTTTAACTCTGCGGTAAATTCATCCACTTCTCACTTCTCATCGCCCAACAATCTGCCCGCCTCCATAACACCAGTCTACCCAGCCTTCACTGTCCTCTTCCTGCACACCCCTACTACTCCTTCCTCCTTCTCCTCCTCCTCTCTGCCACAAATCTACTTCTCCTCTTCCTTTGCTTTATAATTTAATCCTCCTCCTCCTTCTCCTCCTCCTCCTCCTTCACTGTCCGCTTCTTTCACTCCTCCTCCCTCCGCCTCCTCCATCACTTTTTCTGTGCCCTTCTGCTTCTCCTCCTACTACTGCTCTTCCTCCTGTTTCTTCTAAATGGAAGGAAAGGCAGATTGTGAAAATAAAAATAAATAAATAAAGGGAAGGATAAAGAAAACATCAGCACAACGAAAGAAAGAAAGAAAGAGAGAAAGTGAGTCCGTGGTTGCAAAATATAAAGAAAAAAAATACTGGAAAAAAAGGGAATGGATGGAAAGGAAATAAGGACGAGGAAAGATTAAAAAATAGAAAAAAAACGGATTGGTAAAGAAAAGAGAGAGGGAAGAAAGAGAGGGTTTACAGCAAGAGGAGAGGAGGAAAAGGGAAAAGAAAAGGGGGAGAGACTGGTAAAGGGAAGAAGAGATGATAACGGTGCGGGAGATGATGAGGGGAGTGAAAAGAAAGGGAAACAGGTTCACTATCATAGAGCCACCACGTTAAGGAAGAAAAAAGGAAAAAAAAAACAGCGGAAAAATAAATGGGAAAAAAAGTTTAAGGGGAGAAGAGAGGTGATGACGACGCAGTGGACTATGAAAGCAGTAAAGCGAAGGTAAATAAACGCTATCAAACGCTCGGCCGATAAGGAAAAAAACGGGAGAAAGAAGATTGGGTATGGGGGTGGGAAGGGACAATTTTCAACCAGCGCCTAGTGGAGGAAAATTACCCACATGCTACCAGCATCTCCAAACATCCCAAACTTCAGCAACTTCAGTCAAGAGGAGTACTGCAAGCAGCATGGTCCAAGCAAGTCATACATCACGGCATCTACTATAAAAATATTCGCCTGCGCCACCAACGGACCGAAAATGGTGTTCAGGTATTGGTGACAGGCAGAAGGATGGTGATGGGGATGATGAATATGGTGAAGTGAATGGAAGATATATAGAAGGGAAGGAGGAAGGATGTGAGGTGTTGATGGAGTGTTGAGGGTGGTGGTGATGAAGTGAAGGAAGATATAGAAGGGAAGGAGGAAGGGATGTTAGGTGTTGATGGGGAGTGTTGAGGGTGGTGGTGATGAAGGAAGGGAAGATATATAGAAGGGAAGGAGGAAGGATGTGTGAGGTGTTGATGGGAGTGTTGAGGGTGGTGGTGATGAAGTGAAGGGAAGATATACAGAAGGAAGGAGGAAGGGATGTGTTAGGTGTTGATGGAGTGTTGAGGGTGGTGGTGATGAAGTGAAGGAAGATATACAGAAGGGAAGGGAGGAAGGGATGTGTTAGGTGTTGATGGGAGTGTTGAGGTGGTGGTGATGAAGTGAAGGGAAGATATACAGAAGGGAAGGAGGGATGTGTGAGGTGTTGATGGGAGTGTTGAGGTGGTGGTGATGAAGTGAAGGGAAGATATATAGAAGGGAAGGAGGAAGGATGTGTGAGGTGTTGATGGGTATGGTGAGGGTGGTGGTGAAGGGCGAAGTGATGTCTATGGGGGCGATGAATATGTGAAGTGAACTGAGAATAGAGGATAATAAAATAAAGGCAAAGGATGTGTTAGGTGTTGATGGGGGTGTTGAGGGTGGGTGTGAAGGGTGCAAGTGCTGGTGAAGGGGGTGATGAAGAGAGTGAGGTGAAGGGCAGACTGATAGATAGTTACACGTCGAGGCAAGAGAAAGTTTCGAGTTGCGTAATCCCAGCGAAAAGTTTCCAAAATCACCTGCATGCCATCCTTCTCTCTCTCTCTCTCTCTCTCTCTCTCAAAAAGTCAATTTAAATATATCTGTCACTTACAGGCCTCCGGGCAATCACTGATGCCGATCTTGAAATGTACAGCGTCTTAAGGCAATTACTTAATAACAGCGACTCTCTGATACTAGGAGACTTTAACCCCCATATCGACTGGGCGACACTGTCGGTACAGAAGGTGAGTCCCATAGAATGATCGAATTTCTAGAGGAAAATTATCTAAGCCAAATGGTTTCTGAACCAACTCGACAAAATAACATACTTGACCTTGTTATAGCGACCCAAGATAACCTAGTCAGTAATGTCACGGTAGGAGAACACCTCGGTTCCTGCGATCATAAACTAGTGCGCGTTGACATTAGAGCTCAAACATCGGTGACTGAAAATAAAGTAAAGGTGGCCAATTTCAAAGAGCCAACTTCGTAGAAATCCGACGAAAACTAATAGATATGCAACTATCAGATGACGGCAATGTAGAGGACGCCTGGCTAAGCTTTAAAGATCACTTACTCACTCAGCAGGACACATTTGTCCCCTTGTGCGAGAAGCGAATTAACACTAATAAAAGTCCACCTGGGTTTAATAGCGAAATTAAACACTCAGTCAAGGAGAGAAAATTGTCTTACAGGTTAAAGAAAGAGCAAAGCACGCCCGAAAACATTAGACTTTACAATGATGCCAGGCGACGAGTTAACAGATTAGTGCGTCAGGCAAAGCGTAGATATGAAGAAAATATTGCAGCCAACTGTAAAAATAATCCGAAATCCTTCTTCAGTTACATAAACAACAGAAAGGCGATCAAAAGTGGAATTGGACCTTTAACAAACAGCGACGGTGCACTAGTGACTGACAGCCAACACGTTGCAAACCTATTAAACAATTACTTTTCCTCGGTGTTTAATAATAACAGTCCTCCCACCACCACCACCAACACCAGTACTAATGTAAATCCCGAGCATGCATTGTCTAACTTTGAAATAAAACCCGATGAAGTCCTCAAAGCCCTCAAATCACTTAAAACAAATAAAAGTCCTGGACCTGACAAAGTATACCAACTCTGCTGAAAGAAACAAAGGGCGAAATACTCTCCTCCTCACAACCGTATTCAATACGTTCTTGCGACAAGGCATCGTCCTTCAGATTGGAAAAGGTTAACGTGACACCGATTTTTAAGAAAGGAGATAAAAGTACCAGGTAATTACAGGCCCATTAGTCTAACTTCGGTTGTAGGTAAGCTACTTGAGAGCATAATTAGAGACAAAATTGTGAATTACCTTGAAAGCCACTCATTGATTGGGGACTCACAACATGGTTTCCAAAACAAAAGATCCTGCCTATCAAACCTATTAACCTTTATAACGACCTCTTCACTGTTTATGACGTAACCAAATCACTGGACGTAGTCTATCTTGATTTCAGAAAACGTTTGATAAAGTCCCGCATCATAAATTACTTTACAAATTAAAGCAAATAGGTATTGACGGTCAAGTAAACCAATGGATCGCGAATTGGTTGAGCAACAGACAACAAAGAGTAGTGATTGACGGATTTAACTCAGAGTGGCGCCTGTCACTAGTGGCGTCCTCAGGGCTCGGTCCTGGCCCAGTGCTATTCATTATTTACATCAACGACGTGGATGTTGGACTCAATAACCGCATCAGTAAATTTGCAGACGACACAAAGATTGGTAACTCGGTTCTCACTGACGAAGACAGGCAAAGCCTCCAAGAGGATTTGCACAAAATTTCAGCTTGGTCGGATAGATGGGAGATGCCTTAACGTAGCCAAGTGCCAGGTCCTTCAAGTTGGAACAAGATATAAGAAGTTCGATTACGAAATGCGCGGCTTTAAACTCAAAAGCGTTCAATGCATCAAGGACTTGGGGTCAAAATCGCGTCAAACCTCAAATTCTCACAGCAATGCATCGATGCAGCAAATAAAGCGAACAGAATGTTGGGCTTCATTAAAAGAAACTTTGTATTCAAGAATAAAGATGTAATACTCCCGCTCTACAACAGTTTAGTCAGACCCCACTTGGAATATGCGGTACAGTTTTGGTCTCCCCACCATGCAAAGGATATAGCTAAATTAGAAGGTGTTCAGCGTCGGCAACGAAAATGATCCTTCCTTGCGCAACAAATCCTACGAAGAAAGGCTTTCACCCTTAACATGTTCTCTTGAGAAACGTCGCCTGAGGAAAACTGATCGAATGTTTCAAAATACTTAATGGTTTCACGAATGTAGACAGATCAACATTGTTTCTGATCGATGACACTTTGCGCACGAAGAACAATGGCGTAAAACTCAGATGTAGACAAGTAAATTCAGACTGCACCAAATTTTTCTTCACCAACGTTGTAAAGGAGAATGGAATAAGCTTCCACCATCAGTGGTCCAGTGCAACACGATTGACTCCTTCAAAATAAGCTCGACTGTCACTTCCTTCAACGTAATATTAACTAGAGTAGAAATGCTACGTTTTGGAGTATGCTGATTAATGTAAAATCACTTAGGGTTAATGAAAGACCACCAACCAAGTCTGGCCCATGGATATGTGGTCTGATTTTCTATGTAAATCTATGTAAATCTCTCTCTCTCTCTCTCTCTCTCTCTCTCTCTCTCTCTCTCTCTCTCTCTCACTCAAGATAAAAATAATATTTATATTTTAACATCAAGAAAACAAAAACAAAGCTGGTGAGTATGTGTGTGTGTGTGTGTGTGTGTGTGTGTGTTTTATCAGGACACTGCAGACGCGAGTGTATATAATTTCTCACGCGTAGCGAAGCAGAAAGGACGAAAAAAAAACACGTGGTTGTCTTGCAGTGGGGGAAGGAGGAAGTGAGGCAAGGTGAAGGAGGAAGTGAGGCAAGGTGAAGGAGGGAAGGAGGAAGAGGGTAGAAGAAACGAAGGAAGGAACTAAGGAAGGAAGGAAGGAACGAAAAGGTCTTGAACGAGGAAGTGAGGCAGTATGGGAGGGAAGCGGGGAGAAACGAAGGATGGAAGGAAGAAAGGAACGAAGGGACCAAGTTATGACCGAGTGGAGTGAGGCAAGAAGGGAGGGAAGGTGGAAGAGAGCGGGTAAGAAACGAAGGAAGGCAGGAAGGAACAAAGAGAACAGGTAGTGACGAAGGGAAATGGGTGGGTAAGGCTGCACATGAGGAGGTAAGGAAGGAAAAGAACTGAAGGAAAGAAGGAAGGAAGGAACGAGGAAGAGACACAGTGAGGAGGCGAGATAGAGATAGATAGAGAGAGAGGAAGAGAGATAACGAGACAAGGACGGAGGGAGGAAGGTAGTAGGCAAGGAAAGGGAATTAAAAGATAGGCAAAACAGAGGAGTTGGGAAAGAAGAGGAGAAAGGGTGAATAAATGAGATAAGGAATAAATAATGGAGTGACAGACTAACGCAGGAAAGAGGGAGAAAAGGAGGAAGGAGAGATAGACGGAGGAATGGAGGAAGGAGGAGAGAGGTGGATGGAAAGGGAGAAGGAGGGAGAAAGTGGAGAGAAAGAGGTAGATAGAGGTTATGGGAGGAGAGGACGGAAGGGGGAGTGAGGGGGAAAAGGGCAGTGTCCGGCGGAAGTTAATGGAAATCTAGTCAAGCGTCCCTTCCAGTCCTTCACGACCACTCACTAACGGTCTCAATTTTACCTCCTCTTATACTTTTTCCCTCCCTTCCCCCTAGTCTCCCCCTGTGCTGCACTTTCCCTCCCTTCCCCCTTCCCATCCACCTTTTATTTTTTTTTACAACAAAGGAGACGGCTCAAGGGCAACAAAAAGAGTGTAGAAAATAAAGCTCGCTACTCACCGCTCCCATAAAGAAGGCAATGCAGAATAAAGTTGATAATTCCCCCTTTCTTTTCCCTTTTAACAGAGGAATAGAAGAGGGAAATGGAGAAACAGGAGAACTGACGGAATAACGAGAGAATGGAAATAAGATGTAAATAAGGAAAAAAATATAATGCATCAGTAAAGTTTATTATTTTCAACTTTCCCTTTTTTTCATTTCCTTGGACTCTTCCCTTCGACTTCCCTTCTTCCCATCATCGAAGTCAACACTTGTTAGCACTGACGAATTGCTGGTTATCTCGCCTTTGTCCATCCAACGTTATATTTTTTTGTCTCTCTTCTTTTTCTTTCCCAATTTTCCTTGGTCCTTTCTTTTTGACTTTCCATTTCCTCTCCTTCCTCAAGA
>NW_026111929.1:12500-137500 GCF_024679095.1 Eriocheir sinensis
ACACACACACACACACACACACACACACACACACACACACACACACACACACACACACACACACACACACACACACACACACACACAAACACACACACACACACACACATACAAAACTTTACGAGAATATTACGAGAAAAAAAAAAAACAAGAAAAAGCATTCCGTAACAAGGGTAAATAAAATAAAATAAAAAGAAGATTGAGCATAAAGGCGGAAAGCACTTTGGGGGAGATGAGGCGAGAATGTTTGTGTGTTGGTATTTACAAGTTGAGGGAAAGAAAAAAAAAAGAAAAAGGAAAAAAAATACTTTAAAATTTCCGCCTCATTAAATCCTTTGTGAGAGTCTGTCCGGTGAATAGTGAATCTCTCTCTCTCTCTCTCTCTCTCTCTCTCTCTCTCTCTCTCTCTCTCTCTCTCTCTCTCTCTCTCTCTCTCTCTCTCTCTTTGCCGCTCTAACTTTTTATCATCGTTATATTTCGTCTCGTCTTTCCTCACCATTCTCTTCCTCTCTGTTATCTCTTGCTTTTCTCTTCTCTCTCCTTCCCTTTCATGTCTTTGTCCTTGTATCTCTTCTATTTTTCTTTCTCTCCCTCCGTTTATGCAACACACAAAATAGCAGAAGCGATTTATTAATGCTTCCTCTTCCTTCTCCACGTGGGTTTTGTTTAATTTTCCATTCCATTATGACACTAGACACTGAAGTGTTTATATATATAGTTTGTGTATTACTATAACAATGATGGTCGAGCAGCAGTATTTAATGTGGTCAGTTATTTATTTTTTTTGTAATATCTAGCTACAGAATAACTAAATGTATATCATATTTACTTTTGACAATCACTGATGCAGGGAGCCAATTAACAGTGCAGGTAATTTATTTTTCCATGGTTGCAAATAAATACACGACTCATTATTATTGTCTGCATAAAGAATCTGATGTCATAACTACACTATGATAAATAATAACGAAAACAAAACTTATTCTGATTTCTACATCGTATATATGCACAGTTTCTTATTTAACCTAATGCGATCCTCCCCCTAAGACGATGACAAAACTACAACAACTAAACAACAAAATCAACATCAACGACAACGACTAAAACAATAACCAAAACATCAACAACAACAACAAAAAAACACGAACAACAAAAACAAAAAAAAATCCCAAACTTATATCTAATTCCCTTTCCCGTCTTTGGTCCGCCCTGGAAACGAAGGTGCCGGAAAACCCCGCGTGAATAAAACAATACTTCGCCCGGACCTGAAGTGGCGACAACAGCAGCGGCAGGAGAGGGAGAGGGGCAGCGGAGGCCACGACAGGCGGCTGAGGGACGAAACAGAGGCCGATGAATATTGGAGAACCGAGGACAAGAGAGCAGAGGGATGGACGGATGGCACGCAGGAAGGAAGGGAGGGTGACGGTTCTGGAGGAGGGAGAGAGTGGGAGGGAGAGAGAGACAGAGGAAGGGAGTAGGTGGAAGTAAAAGAGGAGAGAGTAAGTGGGAGAAAGAGAGAAAGGTGTGTAGGTGGGAGATGGAGGAGAGAGGGAGGAGGGGCAGGCGGGAGAGAGACGAGAGTAGGGGGGAGGGAGAGGGAGAGGAGAGAGTAGAACGGAGAGAAAAGACAGAATAGGAGGGAGACACAGAGAAGGGAAGTGAAGGGCGAAAGTAGATGCGAATGTGCTCGGGAAGAATAGAGAGTGGATGAGATGAATGAAAGGCGTAAGGACATAGACGGGTAGGCGATAAGGTGAGGAAGAGTGAGGGAGATGGTTAGAGGGAGAGTTCGTAAGGGAGAAAGGGTATGAGATGAAGGGAAAGGCGTCAGGGAGTGCACGAGTAGAAGAGAGATAAGGGATGATGAGGAAGTGTAACATGAGGAAGGGAGGAAAGAGAGGAAGAGGGAACACGTTGAAAAGCTGCTATAGAGTGAGAATATACGAAGATCAAGACCTAATTATACAGAATATGGTGGTAGTGGTATAGTGAAGGTTGTTGTGGGTGCCTGTGGTTATGGTGGTAGTGGTTGTGATGGAACTCGTGGAGGGGAGTGGAGGGGAGGGGAGTAGAGTGGAGGGGAAGGAAGAGGAGGGGAGAGGAGCTAGACCTAAGGCAAGAATATAAAAGGACAGGGTCACACGCAGTAAATAGTCCACAGTGAGCAAGTGTATGCCGTGTTTGCCCCCATCATCACCTCAACATTTTTTTCCTCACCTCGACACCCTGAATTACTTAGCGGCGGTGGGCGAGGACGAGGACGAGGACGCGGCAGCAGCAGAGAGGAGATAATGAGAGGAGAGAGAGGAAGGGAGACGAATTTTGCTCTGGGGTGATGGTGGTGGTGTTGGTGGTACTGATGATGGTGGTGGGGGAGGTGGTACTGATGATGGTGGTGGGGGTGAATTTTGGGGTGGTCGTGTGAGAGAGAAAGAGAGAGAAGAGAGTAATAGGTAGAAGAGAGAGACGAAAGAGAAGGTGGAAGAGAGAAAGAGAGAGGATAAAATATGAAAAAGGAGACGCAAGGTGGAGTCCGACAAGAGCAAAACCTCGGATGAAAAAAAAAGGACTAATCAAAACCGTTAAATCCTAGAAAAAAAATAGAGGAGTCTCAGTAAAAACAAAATAAAAGAAAACGGTGGGACTCTGAAATGACCTTTCCACCTCGTCTTTTTTCGCCTGACAATGCCTGTGAGACTATAAAATGAAACTACTAACTTTTTTTACTTTCCCCGACGTGCTTAACTTTCTATTTACTGCCCTAGAATGTCAGAGGGACGGCATAACAAACCCTTACCTTCCATCCCTGGTGGGCAGACCAGACGAGGTGGATGCTGCTGTTTCTGAATGTCATCGGTAACCGAGACTTTCCCGCCTAATGCCTCCTGCTGTCACTGGTGTTGTCTGGGGCGTTGGCTGCAGGCGTGGGAAGGCGGGCCAGAAACTGCAACAAGTGGAGAGTTTGATAATTACTGGCTGTACAGAGTTTAGGCAGACTTTGGAAGTGGAAAGTCGTGACGTGACTCCAAGATAGAATTGAAAACGTGAACAAAATAAAGGTAAGGTGATATATTTAAAGTACGTAGGTTTTTATACTTTAACGGAATCAATGAAACTATAGATAGAGAGAAGGGGACATGACCTAGGGCTTAAAGTCTGAATAACACAAAAAGAAAACCCCAGCCGAGATATAAATGCTGAAAATAACTACCACTGTTATAATAATCGTTGTGCAATTCATTAAAAACACGAGCCTAAAATATTACTCAAAGAAAACGCATAATAGCATCACCACATCCAACAAAATAGCCGTAGAAAAGAGTGAAAGCGATGATCTCTGTAAAATCCTTGTGTAGCAAAAACTAACAATACAGATACAAACCTAAGGGAACTCAAATAAGAGACATAATAACAACCCCCAACATCACACATCACACACAGAATTTACGTGTTCCCAAAGCCTCACCCAACAACACACATCCTGAAGGGGCGCCGCGCAGACAAACCTCAACACCCGCATCTCTTCCACGAAACACGAATCGGACAGAGAGGAGAGAAGACAAGCGGAAAGGCAAACAGGGACACACACACAACACAAGGATTCACAACACATGACCTCAACACTAATCAACCTTACGCTTTGACCCCTTTGTGAATCTGTGCAGCCGTTCTAGGTCAGTTCGCGGGGCAACGTCGGATCAAACTCAATTGTGTAATAGCTCACTGGACGCCAAGTTCCCCAGAAGCGGGCGGGAGGGTGTGGGTGGCGGCGGTGCGTGGGAGAAAGTGCAGCGTGGGTGAGCGGCGTTGTGTTTTGGGAAGGGCGGAAGGTTGGAAGCGGGACGAGAGTTTGACGGGCTGAATTCACATTGGTGAGAGGAATAAGCGAACTGGAAGGCGTGGGGGAGGAGGCGTGTGTGTGAGCTACGGATGGTATGAATGGGTGAGAGGTGAGAATTGAAGAGGTAGAGGAGGGAAACGATGAGGGTTTGAGAGACTGAATGCACACTGGTGGGATGAATAAACGGGCTGGAAGGCGTGGGCGGAGGGTGTGTGTGTGTGTGAGAGCTAGGGAGGGTATGAATGGGTAAGAAGTGGGGATCGAAGAGGCAGAGGAGGGGAAGATGAGGGTTTGAGGGAGGCGGTGGCTGAGTGGTTAGATTGAGGGCGCGGCATCCAGTTGGTCGTGGGTTCCCATCTCATCCGCCGCCACAAGTTGAGATTTTTCATTCACCGCTGAGTGGCCTAAGACGACCCATATGCTGTTCTGTAGACCACCTATCAACCCGGACTTTAGATTCTGTCCCTAAAAGAGAGGATCAGAGATGAACTCCGGTTGGTAGCATGAATCAAGCAAGATGGCGCAACTATAAACACTTGCTTGCGTCATAACAGGCTTGGGCCGACCATCAGATCCCACCAAGAAAGCCTACCGCCACCATAGGCAGAGGGTTAAAAAACAAAACTATATTAAAAAAGAAAACATAATGGTAGGATGAATAAGTGAGCTAGAAGGTGTAGGAGGTGGAGGTGTGTGTGAACTACCGGTGGTATGAATGGGTGAGAGGAATGAGTGACCGGTGCTGGTTACGGCGTTAAGGATATTAATATTAATGCCACTAATTATTACTTTGCTGACATTAGACATTACTTTTGCTATTTTTTCTCAATCCCACCATGACTTCTATTGCACGAGACATTAATGACCTAAATCTTCTTGAATTGTAAGATAAATATAACAGTGACTTGAATGTAAGCAACTTTTACACGCAGTTTAGACCCATTAATTCACCTTGACCTCAATACATTCATCTTAATGATAATTCTTTAATTATCAACAATGTACTTACTCTCCTAACTCTGAATATACCGTCAATTCCCACTAACCTCCAATTATTTGTTCTATGTAATATAAACTCTAAATGTAATGTTATCGGTGTTAACAATGTTTACAAATTTTTAGAAGAAAAGATGTATGTGGTTGGGATTTTTATTGATCTGTCCAAAGCATTTGATTCCCTTAGCCATAGTATTTTGTTAGAGAAATTGAAGCTTGTTGGGATAAGAGGTATGCCGCTACAACTTCTTCAGAGTTATCTTTGTAATAGATCATAAACTGTATTCTGTTACGGCACCTATTCACAATATAATTTTGCATCGAGAGGCGTACCACAGGGATCAATTCTAGGACCAATTCTTTTCCTTATTTACATTAATGATATTATAAATGATATAGTCTGTTGACGGAGCCTGTTCATCTGGCGCCTAGGCAGCGTTTGTTACAGCTCCTGTGATTGGCTGCAGCCCTCCCTCACTCACATGCCATTCATGTCCGCCGTGACGCTACACACTTGTATTTTCTTCGTCATAGCTCGTCTCTTATTCACGACAGACCACTTTAGTTGATAACGTTGGACTCAGCAGTAACTGTGCAACTCAGTTATATTTATCTAAACTCGATAAAATAAAACATAAAGGAAATGTGATAAGTTGAAATCACAAGACAGCTCCGAAATGTTTATAACACAGTTTACTTATCATCGCTTTTCTCAGCAGTCTTTGAACCAGGGTTGGAATAAATAATTTAATCTCATAGAGCAAACTCTCCTGAACGCTATGGTGCGATCAGATTATAGATAAAACGTGACATGAGCATAGCACATAACGGTTTCTAAGGATGTGTACAGCGACGACGCATGACTGCCCGCTGCCTGGCCGCCGGTCGGCCGCTGCTTGTGGAGCAGGTTAGGCTATTTTTCGTCTCCTTATTTCTTTCGCTGCATTCATCGTCAACAAACGAAAACCCTTATGCATTATCCCAACTACAATAAAAAAAAAAAAATTACTGAGGAGTGCCCGAAACACACACACACACACATATATATATATATATATATATATATATATATATATATATATATATATATATATATATATATATATATATATATATATATATATATATATATATATATATATATATATATATATATATATATATATATATATATATATATATATATATATATATATATATATATATATATATATATATATATATATATATATATATATATATATATATATATATATATATATATATATATATATATATATATATATATATATATATATATATATATATTGTGTGTGTGTGTGTGTGTGTGTTTCGGGCACTCATCAGTAATTTTTTTTATTGTAGTCTGGATAATGCATAAGGGTTTTCGTTTGTAGACGATGAATTTTTTTTTTTTTTTTACAACAAAGGAGGCAGCTCAAGGGCACACAAAAAAGAAAACAATAATAAAAAAAAAAGCCCGCTACTCGCTGAACCTAAAAAAGAAACAAAACAGGTGAAAGGAAGATCAAATACGGTTGGAGAGGGGTCCTGCTACCCTCCTCTTGAAAGAGTTCAAGTCGTAGGCAGGAGGAAATACAGATGAAGGAAGATTGTTCCAGAGTTTACCAGCGTGAGGGATGAAAGAGTGAAGATGCTGGTTAACTCTTGCATAAGGGGTTTGGACAGTATAGGGATGAGCATGAGTAGAAAGTCGAGTGCAGCGGGGCCGCGGGAGGGGGGGAGGCATGCAGTTAGCAAGCTCAGAAGAGCAGTCAGCGTGGAAATATCGATAGAAGATAGAAAGAGAGGCAACATTGCGGCGGAATTTAAGAGGTAGAAGACTATCAGTATGAGGAGGAGAGCTGATGAGACGAAGAGCCTTAGCCTCCACTCTGTCCAGAAGAGCTGTGTGAGTGGAGCCCCCCCAGACATGAGATGCATACTCCATACGAGGACGGACAAGGCCCCTGTATATGGACAGCAACTGTGCAGGGGAGAAGAACTGGCGGAGACGGTACAGAACGCCCAGCCTCGAGAAAGCTGATTTAGTAAGAGATGAGATAGGAAGTTTCCAGTTGAGATTTTGAGTTAAGGATAGACCGAGGATGTTTAGTGTTGAGGAAGGTGATAGATGGGTGTTGTCAAAGAATAGGGGATAGTTGTTTGGAAGATTGTGTCGAGTGGATAGATGGAGAAACTGTGTTTTTGAGGAGTTGAAGGACACCAGGTTCTTCTTGCCCCAATCGGAAATAATAGTAAGGTCTGAGGCTAAGCGTTCTGCAGCCTCCAGCCTTGAGTCGTTAAGTTCCTGAAGGGTGGGTCTTCTATTAAAAGAAGTTGAGTAATGCAGAGTGGAATCATCGGCGTAGGAATGGATAGGACAGTTCGTTTTGGGAAGAAGATCATCAATGAACAACAGAAAAGAGTGGAGATAGGACAAACCCTGTGGGACACCACTGTTAATAGATTTAGGGAAGAACAGTGACCGTCTACCACGGCAGAAATAGAACGGTCAGAAAGGAAACTGGAGATAAAGGTACAGAGAGAAGGATAGAAACCGTAGGAGGGTAGTTTAGAAAGCAAAGATTTGTGCCAGACCCTATCAAAAGCTTTTGATATGTCCAGCGCAATAGCAAAAGTTTCACCGAAACGGCTAAGAGAGGATGACCAAGAGTCAGTTAAGAAGGCTAGGAGATCACCAGTAGAACGCCCCTTGCGGAACCCATACTGGCGATCAGATAGAAGGTCAGAAGTGGAAAGGTGCTTTTGAATCTTCCGGTTAAGGATTGATTCAAAAGCTTTAGAAAGACAAGAAAGTAAAGCAATAGGACGGTAGTTTGTGGGATTGGAGCGGTCACCCTTCTTAGGTACAGGCTGTATGAAGGCATACTTCCAGCAAGAAGGAAAGGTAGATGTTGACAAGCAGAGGCGAAAGAGTTTGACGAGGCAGGGTGACAGCACGGAGGCACAGTTTTTAAGGACAATAGGAGGCACTCCATCAGGTCCATAAGCCTTCTGAGGATTGAGGCCAGAGAGGGCATAAAAAACATCATTTTGAAGAATCTTTATAACAGGCATAAAGGAGTCAGAGGGGGGATGAGTAGGAGGAATATGCCCAGAATCGTCCAGACTGGAGTTTTTAGAAAAAGTTTGAGAGAAGAGTTCAGCCTTAGAGGTAGATGAGACGGCAGTGTTGCCGTCAGGACTGAGGAGTGGAGGGAAAGATGAAGAAGTGAAGTTGGAGGAGATGTTTTTGGCTAGATGCCAGAAGTCACGGGAAGAGTTAGAGAAAGCAAGGTTTTGACATTTTCTATTAATGAAAGAATTTTTGGTTAGTCGGAGAATAGATTTGGCACGATTTCGGGCAGAAATGTAAAGTTCATAATTAGCATTAGTTTGAAGGCTCTGGTACCTTTTGTGAGCTACCTCTCTATTATTGACAGCACGAGAACAAGCGTGATTAAACCAAGGCTTTTTAGCGTGAGGAGTAGAGAAAGAACGAGGAATGTGTGCCTCCATTCCAGAGACAATCACCTCTCTGATGCGCTGAGCACACACAGAGGGGTCTCTATCCTGGAAACAATAATCATTCCACGGGAAATCGGAAAAGTACATCCTCAGGTCGTCCCACCGAGCTGAAGCAAAATGCCAGAAGCATCGCCTCTTCGGTGGGTCCAGAGGGTGTACAGGAGCGATAGGACAGGATGCAGAAATAAGATTGTGATCGGAGGAGCCCAACGGAGAGAAGAGTTTGACAGAATAAGCAGAAGGGTTTGAGGTAAGGAAGAGGTCTAGAATGTTGGGCCGATCTCCAAGACGGTCGGGAATACGTGTAGGGTGCTGGACCAACTGCTCTAGGTCGTTGAGGATAGCAAAGTTGTAGGCTTGTTCACCAGGATGGTCAGTGAAAGAGGATGAAAGCCAAAGCTGGTGGTGAACATTGAAATCTCCTAGGATGGAGATTTCAGCGAAGGGAGAGTGGGTCAAGATGTGCTCCACTTTAGAATTCAAATAGTCAAAGAATTTTACATAGTTGGTAGAGTTAGGTGAGAGATAAACAGCACAGATGTATTTAGTAATAGAATGACAGTGAAGTCTTAACCAGATGGTGGAAAATTCAGAAGAGTCAAGGTCGTGGGCACGAGAGCAAGTGATGTCGTTGCGCACGTAGGCGCAACATCCAGCTTTGGATTGAAATTTAGGATAGAGATAGTAGGAGGGAACAGAGTAGAGATTGCTGTCAGTAGCCTCAGCAAGGAAGAGAAGGTGAGGTTTAGAGGAGGAGAGATGATGTTCCACAGAATGAAAATTAGAGCGAAGACCGCGAATGTTGCAGAAATTGATAAGAAATAGTTTCGAGGAGTTATCAATACACCTCTCATGTCGGCAGCCAGAAGGGGAGTCCTCCCTGGGGGAATTTGTGCCCCCCCACCCCTCCAGGCGGGGACTCCGAGGCAGGGTGACTGTGCGCCATTCTGAATTTTTAATTTTTGGAAAAGGTGTGGATGTTGTGTGAATGTAGTGGGGTGTGGATAAAGAGAGGATGCAGCGAAAGAAGTGCTTTTCTTATTCCAATTTACAACTAAGTAATATACTCTTCGTTCCTTATATTCTCTAGTCATTTCTTTTTATTAACATCTATCCTCGTCTTTTTGGTGCTTATCTTATTGCAATCTATAACTAACGAATCTATTCTTCGTTCCTTACATTTTCCAGGTATTTCTTTTTATTAGCTTGTATGCTTGTCTTTTTTGTGCTTTTCTTATTCCAATCTATAACTAACTAATCTATTCTGCGTTCCTTATTTTTCTATTTACTTCTTTTCATTAACTTCTATGCTTGTCTTTTTGGTGCTGTTCTTATTCCAATATATAACTAACTAATCTATTTTTCTTTCCTTATATTTTCTAGTTATTTCTTTTCATTAACTTGTATGCTTGTCTTTTTGGTACTTTTCTAATTCCAATCTATAACTAACTAATCTATCCTTTGTTCCTTTTATTTTCTAGTTATTTCTTTTATTAACTTGTAAGCTTGTCATTTTGGTTATTTTCTTATTCCAATTTAAAACTAACTAATCTATTCTTCTTTCCATATTTTTCTATTTATTTCTTTTCATTAACTTCTATGCTCGTCTTTTCAGTACTTTCCTTATTCCAATCAATAACTAATTAATCTATTCTTCGTTCCTTTTATTTTCTAGTTAGTTTTTATTAAATTGTATGCCCATCTTTTGGTGCTATTCTTATTCAATCTATAACTAACTAGTCTATTCCTCGTTCCTTATTTTCGAGGTATTTCTTTTATAAACTTATATGCCTGTCTTTTTTAGTGCTTCTCCTATTCCAGTCTATAATTAATAATCTGTTTTTCTTTCCTTATATTTTTCCAGTTATTTCTTTTCATTTACTTCTACGCTCGACTTTTTGGTGCTACTCTTATTCAAATCTATAACTAACTAATCTATTTTTCCTTATTTTTCCAGATATTTCTTTTATTAATTCGTTTGCTCGTCTTTTGGTACTTTTCTTATTCCATCAATAACTAACTAATCTATTCTTTCTTATATTTTCTAGTTATTTCTTTTAGTTATCTTCTATGCTCGTCTTTTGGGTTCTTTTTTATTCAATTTATAACTAACTAATCTATTCCTCGTTCTTTATTTTCTAGTTATTTCTTTCATTAACTTCTATGCCTCTCTTAGTTTGGTAACTAACTAATGTATCCTTCGTTCCTTATTTTTCTAGTTATTTCTTTTCATTAACTTGTTGCTTGTCTTTTTTAGTGTTTTTCTTATTTCAATTTATAAGTAACTAATCTATTTTTCGTTCCTTATTTTCGAGGTATTTCTTTTTTTAACTTATATGCCTCTCTTTTTTATAGATTTTCTTATTCCAATTTATAACTAACTAATCTATTCTCTTTTCCTTATTTGTAAGTTTATTTCTTTTAATTAACTTCTATGCTCGTCTTTTTTAATACATTTCTTATTCCAATCTATAACTAACTAATCTATTTTTCTTTCCTTATATTTTTCTAGTTATTTCTTTTTATTAACTTCTATGCTTGTCTTTTTGGTGCTTCTCTTATTCCAATCTATAACTAACTAATCTATTCTTTCCTTATTTTTCCAGATATATCTTTTTATTAATTCGCATGCTTGTCTTTTGGGTACTTTTCTTACTCCAATCAATAACTAACTAATCTATTTTTTTCTTATATTTTCTAGTTATTTTTTTTCATTAACTTCTATGCTCGTCTTTGTGTGTTCTTTTCTTATTCCAATTTATAACTAATCTATTCCTTGTTCCTTATATTTTCTAGCTATTTCTTTTCATTAACTTGTATGCCTGTCTTTTTTGGTGCTTTTCTTATTCTAATTTATAACTAACTAGTCTATCCTTCTTTCCATATTTTCCTATTTATTTCTTTTCATTAACTTCTATGGTCGTTTTTTTAGAACTTTCCCTACTCTAATCTTTAACTAACTTATCTATTCTTCGTTCCTTATTTTTCTAGTTATTTATTTTATCAACCTCTATGCTCATTTTTTTTTGTTCTTTTCTTATTCCAAATTATAACTAACTAATCTATTTTTCTTTCCTTATTTTTCCAGGTATTTCTTTTCATTAACTTGTATGCTTGTCTTTTTTGGTGCTTTTCTCATTCCAATTTATAACTAACTAATCTATTCTTCTTTCCATGTTTTTCTATTTACTTCTTTTCATTAACTTCTATCCTCGTCTTTTTGGTTCTTTTCTTTATTCCAATCTATAACTAGCTAATCTACTCTTCGTTCCTTATTTTCTAGTTATTGTTTTCATTAACTTCTATGCTCGTCTTTTTGGTACTTTTCTTTTTTCAATCTATAACTAATTTTTAAAGGTTTTTCTTTTCATTAACTTCTATGCCTGTGTTTTTTTCTTGCTTTTCTTATTCTAATTTATAACTTAGTAATCTATTCTTCGTTCCCTATATTTTCTAGTCATTTCTTTTTATTAACTTGTATGCTTGTCTTTTTTAGTGCTTTTCTTGTTCCAATTTAGATTGGAATAAGAACAGCACCAAAAAGACAGGCATAGAAGTTAATGAAAAGAAATACCTGGAAAAATAAGAGAAGAATAGATTAGTTAGTTATAAATTGGAATAAGAAAAGCACCAGAAAGACGAGCATAGAAATAATAAAAAGAAATACCTGGAAAAATAAGGAAGGAATAGACTAGTTAGTTATAAAATTGAATAAGAAAAGAACCAAAAAAGACAGGCATAGAAGTTAATAAAAACAAATAAATAGAAATATAAGGAGCAAAAAATAGATTAGTTAGTTATAGATTGGAATAAGAAAAGTACCAAAAAGACAGCCATAGAAGTTAATAAAAAGAAATACCTGGAAAAATTAGTATCGAATAGATTAGTTAGTTATAGATTGGGATAAGAAAAGTACCAAAAAGACGAGCATACAAGTTAATAAAAGAAATACCTCGAAAACAAGGAACAAAGAATATATTAGTTAGTTATAAATTGGAATAAGAAAAGTACCGAAAAGACAAGCATAAAAGTTCATGAAAAGAAATAACTAGAAAAATAAGGAACGAAGAATAGCTTAGTTAGTTATAGATTAGAATAAGAAAAGTACCAAAAAGACGAGCATACAAGTTAATAAAAAGAAATACCTGGAAGAATAAGGAACGAAGGATAGATTAGTTAGTCATAAATTGGAATAAGATATGCACCAAAAAGACGAGCATAGAAATAATAAAAAGAAATACCTGGAAAAATAAGGAAGGAATAGATTAGTTAGTTATAAATTTGAATAAGAACCAAAAAAGACAGGCATACAAGTTAATAAAAACAAATAAATAGAAATATAAGGAGCAAAAAATTGATTAGTTAGTTATAGATTGGAATAAGAACAGCACCATAACGACAAGCATAGAAGTTAATAAAAAGAAATAAAAAGAAAAACAAGGAACGAAGAATAGATTAGTTAGTTGTATACTGGAATTAGAAAAGCACCAAAAGACGAGCATAGAAGTTAATGAAAAGAAATAACTAGAAAATATAAGGAAAGAATAGATTAGTTAGTTATTGATTGGAATAAGAAAAATACCCCAAAAGATGAGCATACGAATTAATAAAAAGAAATATCTGGAAAAATAAGGAAAGAATTGACTAGTTAGTTATAGATTGGAATAAGAACAGCACCAAAAAGACAAGCATAGAAGTTAATAAAAAGAAATAAAAAGAAAAATAAGCAACGAAGAATAGATTAGTTAGTTATAAATTGGAATAAGAAAAGTACCAAAAAGACAGGCATAGAAGTTAATGAAAAGAAATACCTGGAAAAATAAGGGAAGAATAGATGTTAGTTATAAACTGGAATAAGAAAAGCACCAAAAAGACGATCATAGAAACAATAAAAAGAAATACCTGGAAAAATAAAGAAGGAACAGATTAGTTAGTTATAAATTGGAATAAGAAAAGCACTAAAAAGACAGGCATAGAAGTTAATGAAAAGAAATAACTAGAATATATAAGGAAAGAAAAATAGATTAGTTAATTATAGATTGGAATAAGAAAAGCACCAAAAATGACGAGTATTCAAGTTAATAAAAAGAAATAGCTTGAAAATATAAGGAACGAAAAATAGATTAGTTAGTTATAAATTGGAATACGAAAAGAACCCAAAAAGACGAGCATAGAAGTTAATAAAAAGAAATAATTAGAAAATATAAGAAAATAATATATTAGTTAGTTATAAACTGGAATAAGAAAAGCACCAAAAAGACGTTCATAGAAATAATAAAAAGAAATACCTGGAAAAATAAGGAAAGAATAGATTAGTTAGTTATAGATTGGAGTAAGAGAAGCACCAAAAAGACGAGCATAGAAGTTAATAAAAAGAAATAACTCTAAAAATATAAGGAAAGAAAAATTGATTAGTTAGTTATAGATTGGAATAAGAAAAGTACCAAAAAAGACGAACATAGAAGTTAATAAAAAGAAATAACTAGAAAAATAAGGAAAGAAGAATAGATTAGTTAGTTATAAGTTGGAATAAGAGAAGCACTAAAAAAGACAGGCATAGAAGTTAATAAATGAAATAACTCGAAAATAAGGAACGAAGACTAGATTAGTTACTTATAAATTGAAATAAGAAAAGCACTAAAAAAGACAAGCAACAAGGTAATAAAAAGAAATAACTAGAAAAATAAGGAACGAAGGATACATTAGTTAGGTATAGACTGGAATAAGAACCAAAAAAAGACAAACATAAAAGTTAATGAAAAGAAATAACTAGAAAATATAAAGAAAGAAAAATAAATTAGTTAGTTATAAATTGGAATAAGAAACGTACCAAAAAAAAAAGAAAAAAGGCATAGAAGTTAATGAAAAGAAATAACTAGAAAATAAAGAACGAGGAATAGATTAGTTAGTTATAAATTGGAATAAGAAAAGAACCAAAAGACTAGCATACAAAATAAATAACTAGAAAATAAAAGGACCGAAGGATAGATTAGTTAGTTATAGATTGGAATAAGAAAAGCACAAAAAAGACGAGCATACAAGTCAATAAAAAGAAATAAGAAGAAAAATAAGGAACGAAGAATAGATTAGCTAGTTATAGATTCGAATAAGAAAAGCACAAAAAAGATGAGCATACAAGTTAATAAAAGAAATAACTAGAAAATAAAAGGAACGAAGGATAGATTAGTTAGTTATAGATTGGAATAAGAAAAGTACTAAAAATATGAGCATAGAAGTTAATAAAAAGAAGTAAATAGAAAAATATGGAAAGAAAAATAGATTAGTTAGTTAGAGATTGGAATAAGAAAACATCCAAAAAGACAGCATACAAGTTAAAGAAAAGAAATACCTGGAAAAATAAGGAATGAAGAATATATTAGTTAGTTATAGATTGGAATAAGAAAAGTACTATAAAGACGAGCATAGAAGTTAATGAAAAGAAGTCAATAGAAAACTAAGGAAAGAATAGATTAGTTAGTTATAAATTGCAATAAAAGCACAAAAAAGACAGCTTACAAGTTAATAAAAAGAAAAAACTGGAAAATATAAGCAACGAAGGATAGCTCAGTTAGTTATAGATAGGAATAAGGAAAGTACTAAAAAAACGAGCATAGAAGTTAATGAAAAGAAGAAAATAGAAATTATGGAAAGAAAAATACATTAGTTAGTTATGAATTGGAATAAAAAAAAGCACCAAAAAAAGACAAGCACACAAATTAATAAAAAGAAATAGCTAGAAAATATAAGGAACGAGGAATAGATTAGTTAGTTATAAATTGGAATAAGAAAAGAACCCCCCCCAAAAAAAAAACAGCATAGAAGTTAATGAAAAGAAATAACTAGAAAATATAAGGAAAGAAAAACAGATTAGTTAGTTATAGATTGGAATAAGAAAAGTACCCAAAAGACAAGCATACGAATTAAAAAAAAAGTATCTGGAAAAATAAGGAAAGAATAGAGTAGTTAATTTAAGATTGGAATAAAAAAAAGCACCAAAAAAAGACAAGCATACAAGTTTATGAAAAGAAATAAATAGAAAAATAAGGAACGAAGAACAGATTAGTTAGTTATAGATTGCAATAAGAACAGCACCAAAAAGACAGGCATATAAGTTAATAAAAAGATATGACTAGAAAATATAAGGAACGAAAATTAGATTAGTTAGTTATAAATTGGAATAAAAACAGCACCAAAAGACAAGCATAGAAGTTAATAAAAATAAATAACTAGAAAAATATAAGGAAAGAGAAATAGATTAGTTAGTTATAGATTGGAATAAGAAAAGTATACTTTTCTTTTCAATCTATAGACAATCTATATTCAATAGTTCATAAAATCAAGTTAATAAAAGAGATGACTAGAAAATATAAGGAACGATGAATAGATTAGTTAGTTATAAATTGGAATAAGAAAAGTACCAAGGAGACAAGCATAGAAGTTAATAAAAGAAATAACTAGAAAAATAAGGAACGAAGAATAGATTAGTTAGTTAAAGATTGGAATAAGAACAGCACCAAAAAAGACAGGCATATAAGTTAATAAAAAGAAATAAGTACAAAATATGGAAAGAAGAATAGATTAGTTAGTTATAAATTGGAATAAGAAAAGCATTAAAAGGACGAGCACAAAGGTTAATAAAAGAAATAACTAGAAAAATAAGGAACGAAGAATAGATTAGTTAGTTAAAGATTGGAACAATAATAGTACCAAAAAGACAAGCATACAAGTTAATAAAAAGAAATACCTGGAGAAATAGGAAGAATAGATTGGTTAGTTATAGATTGGAATAAGAAAAATACCAAAAAGACGAGCATAAAAGTTGATAAAAAGAAATAACTAGATATTATAAGGAACGAGGAATAGATTAGTTAGTTATAGATTGGAATAAGAAAAGAACCAAAAAGACAAGCATAGAAGATAATGAAAAGAAATAACTAGAAAATATAAGAAAAAAACCCAGATTAGTTAGTTATAGATTGGAATAAGAAAAGTACCAAAAAGACGAGCATAGAAGTTAATAAAAAGAAGTAAATAGAAAAATATGGAAAGAAGAATATATTAGTTACTTATAAATTGGAATAAGAAAAGCACCAAAAAAGAAAAGCACAGAAGTTCATTAAAAGAAATAACTAGAAAATATTAGGAAAGAAAAATTGATTAGTTAGTTATAAATTGGAACAAGAAAAGCACTAAAAAAGACATTCATAGAAGTTAATAATAAAAAAACTAGAAAAAATAAGGAACGCAGAATAGATTAGTTAGTTATAGACTGGAATAAGAAAAGCACAAAAAATACAGCATACAAGTTAATAAAAAGAAATACCTGGCGTGTGTGTGTCTGAGCTACCAATGGTATGAATGGGTGAGGGGTGAGAGAGGAAGAGCCAGAAGAGGAAGAGGCTGAAGGTTTGAATGACTGAATGCACGTTGGTGGGAGAAATAAGCGCATGGAAGACGTGGAAGGAGGTGTGTGAGCTTGGCATGGCATGAATGGGCGAGGGGAATGAGTGAAAGATGATCGCTACGGCGTCAATGACAAAAGGGAGTGAAAGAGGGAGGCGATGAGAGTTTGAAGGACTGAATGCACATTGGAAAGATGAATAAGCAGGCTGGAAGACGTGGGAGGAGGAGGTGAAGGGTATGAATTGGTGAGAAGGGGCAAGTTACCGAATTGAGGGGACACAAGAAGAAGGAGGCACGTCGGAGGAACTGAAGCTGAACGGAGAGACGAAGGGATTATGAGGGAGATAAGAAAATAAGGTGGGGGTGTAAGAGGATGATTATATATTGGTAAGACGACTAAGGGAGCTGGAAGAAAGGGCGGTCCAAGCGGTCCAAGCAGGTGGGAGTGAATTGTGGATTGTGTGAGAAGTGACCACGTGAAAAAGGAGAAAAAAGTAAGATGAAAATGGAAAGGATAGGGAACTGAAAGGAGAGACAAGGAGGTGAATATGAAAGGTACAAAAGGGAAGAAAGGCAGGGGATGAAAAAAAAATGAAAATGCAATGTTGAGAAAGGAAGATAAAAAGACTAGAAAAATTAGAAAAACAAGGCGAGGAGGAGGTAAAGAAAGAGGGAGGATTAGATATGGAGAAAGGTACATTAGAGAAGAGAGAAGAGAAAAACGGGAAAGGGAGGGAATGATAATATTTATGTGGAAGTGAGCAGTGAAGGAATGATAGGAAGATAAACAACAGGAGGAGCGCGAGATAAATGATACGCGCAAGAGAGGGGAAAGTAAAGGTGTTGTGCAATAGACAGGTGTATGGAAGGTAAACTTAATTAACAGGTAAATGTAAAGGTAATGGTATGTTTTGTGCCTTGCTAATGGATGGTGTGTTGAGTCTACCCTGCTGTACACTCTCTCTCTCTCTCTCTCTCTCTCTCTCTCTCTCTCTCTCTCTCTCTCTCTCTCTCTCTCTCTCTCTCTCTCTCTCTCTCTCTCTCTCTCTCTCTCTCTCTCTCTCTCTCCTTCTTCCTCTCTTTCCTTTCTTACAGTCTATTATCTCTCCTCTTTTATTCTCATTAACTATCTCTTTCTCCCTCTCTATCTTTCGTCTTTATTTTCATCTTTTTTTCCTTATCATTCCTCTTTCTTACTTCCTTTATTATATCTCTATGTTCCTCAGTTTCCTTTCCATCTCTCTTTCTCAGTTCTCTCCTCTCTCTCTCTCTCTCTCTCTCTCCTTCTCTCTCTCTCTCTCTCTCTCTCTCTCTTCTCTCTCTCTCTTAATCTTCTATCTAACCTCTCTCTCCCTTCCCTTCTCCTCTCTCTCTCTTACTCTCCTTTAACTCTCTCTTCCTCCCTTTATCTCTTAACCTTCAATATGAACCTCCATTTTCTCTTCTCAGCCTCCTAACCTTTCTCAGTCAGTAGTGAACAAAGGTCTGAAAAAGTATTTAGCGTCCTGTTCCTTTAAGGGTTTTGTGTTAAGTAATGATTCACGTCGTTTATTAATCTTCCACGACCGTTACGATTTGTGCGGAACGAAAACGATAAAAAGAAAAACATGAGATTAGTTTGTCCTTCATTTAGCTTTGTCATTTTCTCTTAACTCTTATTATTATTGTTTTTTTGTGTGTATTATCTAAGACGCAGAAGGTTAACTAATTATGTATATACTTCACCATGCAAACATAAATATTCTCTGTTTGTTTGTTTGTTTCTTTGTGTTCGTTTTCCTTTCTGTCTTTCTTTCTTTCTTTCTTTCGTTCCTTTTAGTCTTCTTTTCTTATACCTCTCTTCCTTTCTTTCTTTTTTCTCTCATTCTTTCTTTCTTTTTTTCTTCCTTCTGTCTGTCCTTATATTATTTTTTACTTCTCTCTCTCTCTCTCTCTCTCTCTCTCTCTCTCTCTCTCTCTCTCTCTCTCTCTCTCTCTCTCTCTCTCTCTCTCTCTCTCTCTCTCTCTCTCTCTCTCTCTCTCTCTCTCTCTCTCTCTCTCTCTCTCTCTCTCGTGATCACCTGATAAATCTAGGTGATAAAAAGGCTTCAGGAGGCAACACGCCGCTCCCGAGACATATAAGTTCCGGCGCGAGTTATTCCTCGTTAGCTATGATGATGAGGGATAATGACGCTGGCAGGGACAGATGGAGGCAGTAATTCATGAGCAAGAAAGCCAGAAAGGAAATAGGAAAGGAAGAGAGAGAGAGAGAGAGAAGTGAAAAGAAACTTGGGTGTTGAGGTGAAAGATGGAGGTCAGAAGGAAATAGGAAAGGAAGAGGGAGAAAGTAGAGACAGGGAGGAGAAAGAGGGGAGAAAAGGCACTTGGAAATGAAGTTGAAGAGAGAGAGAGAGAGAGAGGGGGGGAAGAAAGAGAGAGAGACAAAAAAGAAACTTGGGAGATGAAGATGGAAGGGATAATTCGAGAGGAAGAAAGCCAAAAAGGGTACAGGAAAGGAAGAGAAGACAAGGAGAGAGAGGGAGGAGGAAGAGAGGGAGAAAAGAAACTTGGAAAGGAAGTGGAAGAGAGAGAGAGAAAAGGAAAATTGGGTTAGGAATATGGCGAAGTTAATTCATGAATAAGAAAATCAGAAAGGAAACATGAACGGAAGAGCGAAAACGAGAGAGAAGAGAATGACAGAAAAAAAGAAACTTGGGTGATGTAGATGGGGTCTTGATAGGAGGGCAAACGAAAGGGAAAGTCCTCACAACTGGCCGTCTCTCCTCGCCTCACCTGACAACTCACTCACGACGCAATTAACAAGACTGATCGCTGTGAGACTTCCCTTTAAATCGAGAGGCGTGATCGAATAATTGTAGTTTGGGGAGAATGGTTATCCAGCCTCGAACTCGCTGCTGTCGTCTTCCTGTTGTATTGCTATTTTTCCTCCTGATGTCCCTTCCCTCTTCTCTTTCTCACATCTTTTCCAATCCTTTCTGTCTATTCCTACTTTGAAACTACTACTTCTATTTCTCGTCGTCTTATCTCCACGTATCTATTCAACCCCGTTTTCTCTTCCATTTATCTTTCCTTCTTTCTCTTCTCCTATCTTTTTCTTGCACATTTCTTCTCACTTCTTCTTCTTGTCCATTCTCATACGTATATAATCTCTTGAAAGGAAAGTATGTATGAAAAGAACATGTCTGAACAGAAAAGGTGAAACAAAAGGGACAGAGAAAAAAGTCGTGTTGAAATAGGTGTATAAAAAAGAAAAAAAGGAAAGGAAAAGGAAAAGAGAAAGTTTAAAATAAGGGCGAGGCTGGAGGGGAGTCTGGATCTGGATAACACGCATATAAAGAATAACAAAAGGGAAGATATAAAAAGATGCGTAGAAATAAGGTATATAAAAAAGAAAAAAGGACAGGAAAAAGAAAAGAGAAAGTTTATAACAAGGGCGAGGCTGGAGGGGAGTCTGGATCTGGATAACACGCATATAAAATAAATAACAAAAGGGAAGATATAAAAAGATGCGTAGAAATAAGGATATAAAGAGAGAAAAAAATAAAATAAAAAAGGGATAACAGGAGAAACAGAAATATTATATATAAAAAGAAAGCTACTGAAGGGGAAGAGAAAAACAAAATCGTGTAGAGAAAAGTAGAAAAGAAAAAAGAAAAAGAAAAAAATCTATAAAAAAAGGCGATACTGAAGAGGAAAGTTGAAACAAAAGGGAAAGAAAAAATATCATGTAGAAATAATTATATAAAGAAGAAAAAAAGAAAGGAAAAAGAAGAAAAGGTTAAAGGAAAATGTATATAAAAAATGACGAAACGGAGGAGGAAGGATGAAACAAAATGGAAAAAAAATGATGTGTAGAAATAATATTGCCTGCCGTCCTTCTCTCAGCTCTGGCATGTGGTGGTCGGCTGCTTTAATTTTTCCATCTTCATTTCTTGGTTTTATATCCGACTCGATTCTATTCTACTGCGCCGCCGCCCGTCCTGCATCACTGTTCTGTTTGCCGACGTCCACTTCCCTTCTTCCTTCCCCTCTGTCATCCCATCTTCCCTCCTTATGATGCGTCTCCTCACTCTTCCTTCCTTCCTTCCTAACTTCGTTCACCTCCCATCGTTCACCATTATTTTCCAGATTCTTTTATCTTTCATGCTCTGTCTGTCTCTCTGTCTGTGTATGTCTGTTTATCTATCTATCTATCTATTATCCATCAATCTATCTACCGACCTATCTTTCTTTAAATACAACTATCTACACATCTATCACTTTCATTTTCCTCCCTATTCAATGGTGCGTGGAATGATTATAAATGATTTTCATATTTAACACAACTCTACGGATCGAGACAGTCACATTTCATTAATAATCTATATTTCTGATGACAAAACTCTTGGGAGTAATGTTTCAAGAAAATATGGGGATGACAAAGCAAGTAGGTATATAATATCCAGTATAAATAAACTGTTTGACTCAATGAATGTAGTTTAGAACCATACTTGCATAGATCGCTGGAAAAAAATAATACGGTGTAAAAAACAAGAAATGTAGAAAAGCGAATCAATCATATAGAGAAAAAAAAAATTTCATATCAATCAGTTAGAAGATGAAAGCATAAGCAATTACATATACATTTTTCCATGTCCCAGTCTTGTTATTAATAAAATAAATTACAAATACTATGAGGAAAGAAATATATATGTAACGTGTAAGGTTTAAAGCTATGGAAGGAACAGAAGCAGTAATATCTCTCGAATATAACATCAAACTCCATGACCTTGTATCATTACGATTTACTTCTGACTTCTGATGTGTTCACTATAAATACCGTCAAAACAATAGCATCCATTACAAGATAATACTTGAAGAACGACAACTTTATAAATGAAACCTAATCTCAACCACCACAACCACCACCTCCACCGGCACGACCACAACTACAACAACCATTACCTTCCTAGGAGCTGCGAGTACTGCCCAGGCGTTAACAGAGCTGAGCAGGTACTCATTCAGTTGACGAGACATCAACCCAAGACGCAAACAGGATTACAGGGAGTCTATTTACCATTATGCAAAGGAGAATATGTGCGCTCTCTCTCTCTCTCTCTCTCTCTCTCTCTCTCTCTCTCTCTCTCTCTCTCTCTCTCTCTCTCTCTCTCTCTCTCTCTCTCTCTCTCTCTCTCTCTCTCTCTCTCTCTCTCTCTCTCTCTCTCTCTCTCTCTCTCTCTCTCTCTCTCTCTCTCTCTCTCTCTCTCTCTCTCTCTCTCTCTCTCTCTCTCTCTCTCTCTCTCTCTCTCTCTCTCTCTCTCTCTCTCTCTCTCTCTCTCTCTCTCTCTCTCTCTCTCTCTTTTTTTTTTTATTTAAGCAGTTCAGTACATTAGTACATATTATTTGTCTATGCTAAAGTTCCCCCGACCGTTGGGGAGCTATTTAAAAGCTTCTGCCGATTATATTATACAATTATTATACAATATATTATACAACGATATATATATATATTTACGGTGGGTGTAGGAGTAGCCACCTGTGGGACGCAACCTTCATCTGCTGAGTGGACAGTTGTGTCACATCCACATCAGCAGTGAGGTTGTTCCACCACACCACCGCTGCGATGGAGAAGGCACGTTGGTGGGTGCTGGAGCGGGCCATTGGCACTTCCAGGAGGGAGGCGTTGCTCAGCACCGTTCTCGTGCTGCGCTCAGACCTCCTCCAGGTAGCCCTCAGGTCCGTCAGGTGGGGCACTAGGCCCACTTGTGCCTTGTGTAGCACCGTCAGGGCAGCGACGCGGCGACGGTGCTCCAGGCTATTCAGCTGGTTCGTGGCTGGTCTTGCCCTTCCTTCGTGTGGGTGTTGTTGTTGTTGTTGTTGTCGCTGTGTCTCCCACTGGCTCGGTCGGTGGTGCTGGGTGCCGTTGATGAGGCGTTCAGCCCTCCTCTGCACCTTGTCTAGCAGGTTGAGGTGGCAGCGGGCGCTGGCCATCCAGGTGAGCGGTGCATACTCCATCACTGGACGGACTTGTGCCTTATAGAGGGTGTTCAGGCCTTCAGCATCGAGGAGGTTCTTCATGCGGCGCAGGAGGTTCACCTTCTGGGGAGGCTTTTGCGCCACCTTTCAAGGTGACGGTCAAACCGCAGCTGGGAGTCCACCTCCACGCCCAGGATGTCGACGCTGGACTGCAGAGGGATGGTGTCATTCCCGAATCTCAGTCTGCCGTGGAGTTGCCTCGCGTCCTCCCGAGAACGTGATATTACCATGGCCTGGGTTTTGTCAGGGGCAAACCTGACTTCCCACCTTTCCCCAGGCCATTATGTCTGCCAACTGTCTGTTGACGGACTCTATCACGTCCTGGGCTTCCTCCCTCTTGTATGTTCTGGAGAGGGTGCAGTCGTCGGCGTAAGCGCTTGCTGCCGGGATGGTTTGCAGGAGGTCGTTAAAGTATATGTTCCACAGAATAGGTCCAAGGACGGACCCCTGTGGAACGGAGGCCTCCACCGCGAAGCTGGTCGAGGTGCTTCCGTTGACTGCTACGTGGAGGCTCCTGCCTAACAGGTAGTTTGAGAGCAGGCGCAGCAGGTACCCCGTGATGCCTAGTTGCTGTAGCTTCACCGTCAGACCGCGGTGCCAAACGGAGTCGAACGCGCCAGCTATATCCAGGGCAATCACGAGAGAGGGGTGGCCGTCATCAAGGGCGTCATGCCAGGACTTTGAGAGGAGAAGGAGGAGGTCTGAGGTAGAGCGGCCCTTCCGAAAACCAAACTGCTTCGGTGACTGCAGGTGGTTTTCCTCGAGGAAGGATGTCAATTGCTCCCCGATGATCCTCTCAAATATCTTGCTGATGATTGGGAGGAGTGATATTGGCCTGTAATTGCTTGGCTCGGACCTGGATTTTTTCTTGTGTACAGGTGTGACTCTGGCCTCCTTCCACTGTGCAGGCCACACCCGCTCTGCAGGCATCGCCGGAAGATCTGGGCGAGGGGGCTGGTGAGCTCATCGGAGCATCGCCGCAGTAAGTATGGACTCACGCTGTCAGGGCCTGGCGCCTTCCTGGTGTTGACGCCCCTCAGATGTCTCCTGACAGCGTCCTCAGAGATTAGCACATTCTCTAGTCTTGAGGCGATGAGTTGGGGGAGTGTGGGCGGCTGCCTTTCTGGCTCCTGGGTTGTCATCTTTGACTGAAGTGACAGGCCAGCAGGTCAGCCTTTTCCCGGCTGGTGATGGCCAGGTCTCCGTCAGGTTTCCTCAGGGGCAGGATACGTTCCTGGGGGGTATGGCCTTGCTGTTCCTTCACCAGCCCCCACCACTGTTTCGGGTCGGTTTGGTTAGAGGACAGCTTTCTCCTCCTGTCGGCGTCCCACCTTTCTTTTGCCCACTTTGCTGTCCTCGTCAGAGTTTTGCAGGCTCGTCTGTGTTGGGCCTTATTTTCCTGCGTGGGGTGTCTTTTATATCTTGTCCAAGCCTTGTATTTCTTTCGGCTGCAATACGGCACCTGTACCCGAGCCAAGGCTGGTCTTTTGGGCTGGATGAGTAGGTGCGGTGGGGACGTGTTGCTGCTGGACGGTATTGAGGACAGTGGTGAGGGCGGAGACGTCATGTTGTGGGTCACCGTTAAGGACTGTGCCCCAAGCAGTCGCTGCCAGGGCCTGCCTTGCAGCCGTCCAGTCCGCGCGGTCCCACAGCCAGATGACTCGCTGGTGTTCCTCTTCACGCGCTGGGGCCAGGCTGATGGTGGTGAGTATGGCATTGTGGTCGGAACTGCCCACACGGTCTAGTGGGCAGCAAAGCACTCAGTCACACTGCAGTTCTGTGAGCACAGGGTCCAGGAGCCTCCTAGCTGATGTGTCATGAACTCAACATGGTTGTGCAATCCATGCACCGCTGTGAGCTCGGTGAAGGCCCTCGCCACCAGGTGTTGATTTAGGTCGCCCACAACCATCGCGTACTGACAGCTGTGGGCAGCCATAAGGTCGTCCAGGTGCTCTGTGAGGTAGGTGAGGGGGGCGCTGCCTTGCCACTGTGGCCGGTACATGGCACAGAGTAGCAGAGCGCTCCTGTCCTCGAGAATGATGCGGAGGAACATCATCTCCATTTCCAGGGGAGTGTCTGTGGTGAGGGCGTCCATCTGCAGGCCGTTTCGGTGGCAAACATCAATGCCTCCCCCCTGTCCTGTGTGGCGGTCTCGTCTGGCCCAGTGCGAGTACCCGGGGATCTTATCACAGGTGGTGGCACATGTGTCGTCCAGGAAGGTCTCCACTGTCACCACTATGTCGATGTGGTGCCTGAGGACGAAGGCGTGTGTCAGCTCCCCGATGTTGGTCCTAAAGCCTCGTACGTTGGCGGACAGAATCTTGAGGCCGCTGGTGTCCGTATCGCCTTATCGGATCAGCGGAAGGGGAGTGTGCGGGGGATGAGGCCAGGATGGGTAGGGCGGGGCGTGCTCTCTCTCTCTCTCTCTCTCTCTCTCTCTCTCTCTCTCTCTCTCTCTCTCTCTCTCTCTCTCTCTCTCTCTCTCTCTCTCTCTCTCTCTCTCTCTCTCTCTCTCTCTCTCTGAAAACAAGAGACTAACTAATATATCATAATGCTAAGCGGATGTTTTCCCAGCTGACGTGACATTTAACAGTTCAAAAAATACATATACTATAATAAAACAAGGATTCATAGTTATTATTCTGACACGCTTTATGTTTCTGTGTGTGTGGGTGTGTGGGTGTATGTGAGGTCATGTATATGTGAATGTGTGTGTGTGTGTGTGTGTGTGTGTGTGTGTGTGTGTGTGTGTGTGTGTGTGTGTGTGTGTGTGTGTGTGTGTGTGTGTGATACAACGTTTTCTTTTCATATATAATAAAAAAGAAGTGCGTACAACTTAACTTCTATCTTTGACCTTTGAATCTTCTAACAATATAATAACACAATGATAAAGTCATAACGAATGTCTGACAGGTTTTTCGTTAACACCAGAAAACATATCTGAATCTCAAATTTTAATTCTCAAACCTTAATCTGAAACAAACAAACAAAAACACACACGCAATAAACAGCAAGAATCGTAAAGCTGAACAACACACACACACACACACACACACACACACACACACAGACAAACACACAAACACACACACACACACACAGACACACACGTGGACACTACTACCATCTTAAGCCTGCTATGGCCGTCAACAGGTTTCCAGCCAATCATATTCTCCGATTGACTGATAAACAACCCTCTAAGCCAGTCACGTGCCGGCTTCCCAAAGTAAACAGACCCGAGCACCAATCACAACACGATGCTCCCCTGACGTACTGAAGACCTACATAAATCAGGAGTCCCTCGAGCCAGACAGGTATCCCATGCACCCAATCAGCAGAATAAAAAATGAAAACAGAAAAGAAAAGTAACAATTGAAATTCGTGAATCGTAGAAGTGTAAACGTTGAGTAATTTTTTCTAACACAATCATAACGCAAAAAAAATGTTTACACTAGTTCTCAAGATATGAATATTTATGCATTGTTCTTGCGGATGAATAATAAACTATATGCTAAAACGTAAACGCTTATAAAACAGCAAACAAAAATAGGCATAGATTATCATGAAAGGAAAAGCATAAATTATAAAAGATTTTTTTTATATAATTTTCTATATCATTTTATATTTTTACATTTTCTATATCATTTTTTCTATAGCATTTTTTTATATCATTTTCTATATAGTTTATTATTATTATTATTATTATTATTATTATTATTATTATTATTATTATTATTATTATTATTATTATTATTATTATTATTATTATTATTATTATTATTATGTATTATTATTATTATCATGAGAAAGGAAAAGCATAAATTATAATAGCTTTTTTCTATATCATTTTCGTGTGGAAGCAGAATGTTGCAAGATTTTTTCTATTTTGTTTTCACCTTGATATTCCATTTATTTCATTTATCTAATCTCTTAACATTCAAAAAATTCCGAAACCAATGATTGCGAGTCAAGTAAGATTCCCACGTATTTTCTGATCTCTTTGTTCCGAACACATAAGCCGATTAGTAATGATGGAACCTAATGATATAATATTTAAACTCAGAACATCCAAGAGCCAAGATAAAGATATTCTTCAAACAATGGCCAAGAAAGTAAACAGAATGACACAAGAAGAGGAAAAGGAAATATATATTCAATCACAGAAAATTCAATAACAAGATATCTATATTATCTTAGGACGACGCAAAAAGTAAAAATAAGAAGAAACAAGAAAACAAGACTAGAAAACGAGAAAAGAAGAAAAGAAAATAAGGAGGAGGAGGAGGAGGAATCGTTAGGTTTGATGAGATAAGCAGAGACAGAAAAAAGATAATGTCTCTCTCTCTCTCTCTCTCTCTCTCTCTCTCTCTCTCTCTCTCTCTCTCTCTCTCTCTCTCTCTCTCTCTCTCTCTCTCTCTCTCTCTTTCATCGTTCTCTTTCTCCTCCTCTCCTCCTCCTCCTCCTCCTCCTCCTTCCTCCCTTCTTTATTTATTTATTATTATTTTCTTATTTCTTTCTTATTTTAAATCGTTCACTTCCCCCCTCCTCCTCCTCCTCCTTCTCCTCCTATCTCAAAAAGAGTTGCTTCAGTCTGTTGGAAAGAGCTTACACCGGGTTTCCATAGGGACGCAAAGTGTAAGTGTTTATACTACAATGTACACCATAGTAAGATAGATAGATAAGAAAAGACAAGAAAATATGGAACACTTTCTTAGGGATCCCATCGCAAGCAGCTGGGTGTTGAGGGGACATTTTGGTGGTGGTGGCTGTCGGTTTGGTGGAGAGTGGCAGCCTGTTCCCTCACACTGGTTACAGCTTCTCCTGCTACTGTCCCTCCCCTGCTGTCTTGTGTTCCTTGCTTAATTCTTCCCGTACGGCGCGGGCCACCTTCTTCATTATTCTTTTCAGTTGTTTCTTCGCCACTTTTCCATTCCTTCTTGTGTTGGCGTCCTTGTCCATCACGGGTATGATCGAGACTGTCTGTTCGCGGACTATTCTCTCTTGTATGGTGATGATAAACTTCAATTCAGTTTTGTCCGTTTCTTCATCTCCAGTAACTTGATTTTCCTGATTTTCTGTCGCATCTTCGTAAGAAACAACCTTCCGTTGATTGACAACTTTTTCTTCTGTTACGGAAGGAGTAATCTTTTCAATAACTGTCTCATTTCTCACAGCGGGAACCTTTTCCTCTGTTACAACAGTGACTTCTTCTTTCTCTTTAGAAACAGTGACAATCTCTTCTGTAACCGAAGGGGCAGCCTGTTCAGTAACCTCCTTTTTTATCACAACAGGAACTTTTCCTTCTGTCGCCGTAGGGGCAGCCTGTTCAATAGCCCTTTCTTGTGGGGCAACCCTTTCAATAACCCTTTCTTGTGGAACATTCTGTTCAGTAACCCTTTCTTGTGGAACATTCTGTTCAGTAACCCTTTCTTGTGGGGCATTCTGTTCAATAGCCCTTTCTTGTGGGACATTCTGTTCAATAACCCTTTCTTGTGGGACATTCTGTTCAATAACCCTTTCTTGTGGGACATTCTGTTCAATAACCCTTTCTTGTGGGACATTCTGTTCAATAACCCTTTCTTGTGGGGCATTCTGTTCAATAACCCTTTCTTGTGGGACATTCTGTTCAATAACCCTTTCTTGTGTCACAACAGGAACTTTTTCTTCTGTCACCGTAGGGGCGGCCTGTTCAATAGCCCTTTCTTGTGGGACAACCCTTTCAATAACCCTTTCTTGTGGGACAGACTGTTCAATAACCCTTTCTTGTGGGGCATTCTGTTCAATAGCCCTTTCTTGTGGGACAACCCTTTCAATAACCCTTTCTTGTGGGACAGACTGTTCAATAACCCTTTCTTGTGGGGCATTCTGTTCAATAGCCCTTTCTTGTGGGACAACCCTTTCAATAACCCTTTCTTGTGGGACAGACTGTTCAATAACCCTTTCTTGTGGGGCATTCTGTTCAATAACCCTTTCTTGTGGGACATTCTGTTCAATAACCCTTTCTTGTGGTTCATTTTGTTCAATAACCCTTTCTTGTGGGGCATTCTGTTCAATAACCCTTTCTTGTGGGGCATTCTGTTCAGTAACCCTTTCTTGTGGGACATTCTGTTCAGTAACCCTTTCTTGTGGGGCATTCTGTTCAGTAACCCTTTCTTGTGGGACATTCTGTTCAGTAACCCTTTCTTGTGGGACATTCTGTTCAATAACCCTTTCTTGTGGGACATTCTGTTCAATAACCCTTTCTTGTGTCACAACAGGAACTTTTTCTTCTGTCGTCGAAGGGACAACGTTTTCAACAACCTCCTGTTGAGGGACTACCGGGACTTTTCCTTCTGTCACCGAGGGGATAATCTTTTCAATAACCTTCTTCTCCTCTGCTACGAGAGGAAGTTCTGCCTGCTCCTTAGAGGCACTTACGATCTCCTGTGTCACCGAAGGGGCAGCCTGCTCAACAACCTTCTCCTTTGTCACAACGGGGAGTTTTTCTTCCGTCACCGAGGGCACAACCTTTTCAATAACTTTCTCTTCTTTAACAACGTGGACTTTTCCTTCCGTCGCCGTAGGGGGAATTTTTTCAGCAACGGTCTGATTTATCACAACGGGGACCTTTTCTGCTACCACCGAAAGGGTAACGGGTTTAACAACTCGAGTCACAACGGAGTCTTTTCCTTCTCCCACCGAGGGCACATCCTTTCTAACAACCTTCGCCCGCGTCACAGCAGGGACTGTCTTTTCAACGACTTTACCGTCTTGAGTGATAGGCGTAGTATTTGCTTCTTCAGCCTTTGCTTTTTCTTCCTTCATCTTGTTTTTCACGTCATCAACTTGGTGTTTCAAGTCTTCAATTGTTTCATTAAGATGTTTTTCGTTACGAGCCTCTTTGATGTCGCTATTACACACATTCTTTTCGACTTCTTTTTGAATTACAGTTTCTTTCTCGACATCTTTTCCATCACTCTTCTCTGTAATATTCTTCTTCTCCACAGATGTCACTTTCGTGCTTTCCTGTGAAGGTAGAAGTTCTTCTTTCTCTTTCACAACAACTTCATTCGTTATATTGCTGGGCAGAATCTCCTTTCTTTGTTCTGTTCGTTCTGCCTCATGAAGTCCATCACTCTTCTCTGTAACATTCCTCTCCTCCACAGATGTCACTTTCGTGCTTTCCTGTGAAGGTTGAAGTTCTTCCTTCTCTTTCACAACAACTTCATTCGTTATATTGCTGGGCAGAATCTCCTTTCTTTGTTCTGTTCCTTTTGCCTTCTGAAGTCCATCATCCTTCTCTGTAACATTCCTCTCCTCCACAGATGTCACTTTCGTGCTTTCCTGTGAAGGTTGAAGTTCTTCCTTCTCTTTCACAACAACTTCATTCGTTATATTGCTGGGCAGAATCTCCTTTCTTTGTTCTGTTCCTTTTGCCTTCTGAAGTCCATCATCCTTCTCTGTAACATTCCTCTCCTCCACAGATGTCACATTAGTGCTTTCCTGTGAAGGTAGAAGTTCTTCCTTCTCTTTCACAACTGCTTCGTTCGTTATATTGCTGGGCAGAATCTCTTTTCTTTGCTCTGCTCGTTTTGATTCGGTTTCTTGACCCGTTTCATCGGTATCATTAAAGACTTTCCTTTCTATCGTCTTAAAGGTGTCGTTAGAGGCTATTACTGAACTTGTCTTCATTGGATAAGTCATCTTCGGTGGTTCTCTAAGTTGTCCCTTGTAAAGAACTCGGTATTCCTCAAGAGCGGCTCTCACCGCTGCCGCACACGAGGAGTCCACATCCGGGAGCACCTTCAGCCCCGGTACCCGGGAGCTCTCCACCTGAGGCCCGGCCACTAGCACTACGAAGACCGTCCAAACAAAGAAGAGGTTCATGTTTGCTGAATGAAAGTTTATGAAATTAAGAAGAGTTACGGTTTTGTCACAGAAAACCAATCTGGGATTGAAAACAGAATGGCCTCCGGAACACAGACCGGGCATGGAAAATAATCCTCTCGGGTCTTCCTCCGTTATAGGAACACACACGACGGCGAGAAATTGGGATGTAAAGTCTGGTGTGTGTGTGTGTGTGTGTGTGTGTGTGTGTGTGTGTGTGTGTGTGTGTGTGTGTGTGTGTGTGTGTGTGTGTGTGTGTGTGTGTGTGTCTGAAACATCGGAGGAGGACTGAGACTAGAGGCTGGGTAGAATACCTGTAGAAAGGAAGGAAAGGAGGGGATAATGTCCTCAAAGTGTAAGGGAGGGTGACAACTCTTGGATAGACTACCCAGAGAAAGGAAAAAAAAGGTAATAGTTCGAAGAGAAAGGAAGAAGTCCCTTTTAGTCGCCTTTTACGACACGTAGGGAATACGGTGGCAGAGGAGGAGGAGGAGGAGGAGGAGGAGGAGGAGGAGGGAAGATAATGACACTGAACAACAATATTAACCTTTTTTTTTTATTTACATCATTTATCCTCTTCGTAGTTCCTGACCTGTCACCTCTAACACACACACACACACACACACACACACACGCACACACAAAGAGAGGGAGAGAGAGAGAAGGAAAGGTTAACGATACAGCATTTCCTGGGATAAACGAGGAAGCGAGCTAAACAAAGACGGATAAAAATACATAGAATAATGGAACATGATAAAAATGGGATGAATGAATGAAGGATTACGAGCCGGATTAAATCACTGCCGAGCATCAATAGAGAGAGAGAGAGAGAGAGAGAGAGAGAGAGAGAGAGAGAGAGAGAGAAACGTATGTGTGCTTATATGTATGAATGTGAATGTATGTATGTCTATATATGAATGCTCGAAAACGTATGTATGTATGTATGTGTGTGTGTGTGTGTGTGTGTGTGTGTGTGTGTGTGTGTGTCATCGTGCACCCAATATATTCATTTCAATGCTTTCAATGAAATGCCGAGAGCGGCGCCCATAATAGGGAGCCTTTCATCAGGGTCCATCCACGACAGCAATTAGCGAAGACCCACGAGGGACTGAGGACCATATTATACACCTGGGCTAAAGGGACGCACCGGGGGAGACAGGTAAAGGGAGGGACGGTCAGGGAGGGAGACGGAGAGGGCAACAAAAGGGTGATGAAGAGGGGGAGGGAAGGGAAGGGTAGGGAAAGAATACAGGCTTGGGGTGGGTGGTAGACGCAGCAGGCGGCAAGAAGGAGGGGAAGTGATGGGAGACACTGCGGTAGACAGGTAGAGGAGAGGGAGGGTAAGGGGTGGAGGATGGAGACAAAGAGAGTGAGAAGAGGCAGAAGGAGGGATGGGAAGGGAGAGTGAAGAGTAGGGAAAGAACACCGGTGAGAGGGGGCGATGACAGGGAGGCAACCAAAGAGAATATATAAATAGAAGCACTGGACATGAAGAAGAGAGAGGAAGGAAATGGAGTAAAGGGAAATAAGAGAAGGAGAGGACAGAAGCAGCAAGGGTAGACAGGGTTGGCAAGGAGGACGATGAGGCAAAAAAAAAAAGAATTATAGGGAAGGGAAAGGAGTAAAATGGAAGAAGAAATGGAAGAGTAGGGGAAGAAAGGGACGGGACAGAAGCAGAAATGGTAGACAGGGTTGACAAGGAAGACGATGAAAGGCAAAAAATTAAATAAACGAAGGATAGAGAAGGAAAAGGAATGAAATGGAAGAAGAAATGGAAGAGAAGGGAAGGAAAGGGTAGGAATGGGCCAGGACGGTAAGGGACGAGAAAGTTATGGAAGGGAAGGTAGAAAAAATCACGAAAATGGAAGGGAAACTTAGGAAAATAATTGGCATGGAAGGAAGAGGAAGGAAAGGGGATGGAACGCAAGGTAACATCACGGAATCGCAGGAGGAGGATAGAAGTGGTAAGGAAGAGGATGAGACGTGATGGAAAGTAAAGTACAGAGATGAAAAGAAAAAGGAAAGGAAAAAAGGAATGATGAACCGATTTAAGCTAAGTGAGAGGCAGTATAAAAAAAAAAGGAAAACTAGATGCGAAGAGGTGGAATAAGAAAACTGGAATGAGGATGACCAGAGGGAAGTAAAGCGAAGAGAAGGAAAACAAATATAATAATAATAAAATAAAAATTAAAATGGAAGGCTACGTGGATGAGAGCCTATGAACGCAATGAAAACGAGGAAGATAGGAGCAGGAGGGAGCGGGATATGAAGGAATCCGGCGACTGGGAAATATCGAAGTGAAAGCTGAGAGGTAATTCAGCGAGTGATAGGAAAATAAAGGAAGGGGAACGAACGAGAGGGCGATGATAGAGGAGAGGGCTGAAACGATGCTGAGAGGGAGGAGGGAACAAAAAGAGAGGAAGAATGTGCATGATACGAAAAAAATACATGGAGGTTAAACTTTTACTCAGAGATAGATACAAGTAGATAGATAAACGTAAATGGATAGAGAATTAGAGACTATTGATATATAAAAAATGAACTGTAAGAAATAAGTTGTGGAAAAAGATCGCCATTTCCTTTTGTTCATTTGCTTTAGATTCTCTTTTTTTCTTTTTCTTATTTTATATGAACCCGTGAAGGAAGATTTTGGTACCAGAAAAAAGGCTTGTGAAGTAAATAGATCGAAGAAAATATATTACCTCTTATAAAGGAAGCTAGAATTTATTTGATTTAGGAGAATGCATTACTGTTTGTTTTGATATTTTACGAGTATGTGATATATTTGCGTGTTTCCTACTTCCCATTCTCTCTTTTTATCATCGTCTTTCACTTCTTCCTTCTTCCCCTTCCTCCTTCTCCATCATCATCTTTTTTCCTTCTCCTCCTCCTCCTCCTCCTCCTTCCTCTCCTCTTCATTCTCTCCCCATCCTCACACCGTTTCAACTTCCCAATATCTGTTTTTATCAGTCTTTCACTTCCTCCTCCTTCCCCTTCCTCCTCCTCCATCATAATTTTTTTCCTTCTCCTCCTCCTCCTCCTCCTTCCCCTCCTCTTCATTCTTTTCCCATCCTCACACCGTTTCAACTTCCCAATATCTGTTTTTATCAGTCTTTCACTTCCTCCTTCTTCACTTTCCTCCTCCTCCATCATCATTTTTTTCCTTCTCCTCCTCCTCCTCCTCCTTCCCCTCCTCTTCATTCTCTTCCCATCCTCACACCGTTTCAACCTCCCAATATCTGTTTTTATCAGTCTTTCACTTCCTCCTCCTCCTCCATCATCATCTTTTTTCCTTCTCCTCCTCCTACTCCTTCCCCTCCTCTTCATCACCTTCTCATCCTTACGTCTCCTTCACTCTTTTTCTTCCTCTCTTTCTCCTTCATCATCATCTTTTTCCTCCTCCTCCTTCCCCTCCTTTTCATTCCCTTCCCATCCTAACGTCTCCTCCACCACACCTTTCTCCTTCCCTCTTTCTCTTCGCTACACTTCTCCTTCGCCCTCGTCAATAATTAAGAAGAAGACGCCGAGGGGTTTCGTAACAAGCCGCGCCACCTCCTCCCCTCCTATCCTCTACCCCCTTCCCAACCCTCCTCTCCTATTTTCCTCCCCCGCCTCCTCATCTTCCCAGCCTCCCTCCCCCCCTCCCCCCCCTCCCACAGTGCATCAACCATCATCAATTCCCCTTCCCTCTTTCCTTACCCTTCTCCGTTCCCTGCTCCTTTTTTCTTCTTTCCTTTTCTTCCCTTCTACGCTATGTAACTATGCGAGCTGAGTTTTCACACCCATTTATTAACTTATCCTATTTTTTCACTATTATCTATGTTATTTTCTTTATTGCTACCTGATTTTTTTTTATAATTCAATTGTCTTCGCTTTTTATATCTAACATTTGCTTTCTCTCCTTATTGTTTTCAAGCTGACTAATTTACTTACTCCAATACTTTCACTTATGTTCTTACTGCTCGCAATGTTGTTTATTTTTTTGCTACGTTTTTCATATGTTTGTCTTCTCATTCCTCCATCTAACATCTACTTACTCCTCCTTCTACATTCCTACTTATTTAACTACGATCTTACTTTCTTTTTGCTAACTTTTCTTTCTATACTTTTTATGTCCTTCCTCTGCTTACGCTTGTATACTTGCTTTTGTCATCCCCTACTTAGGTTACTTTAAAGCATGTCCTATTTGCTGGTATCGCTATGGTCTTAAGTAACCCATCTATTGTTTATATTCTTACATGTTCCTAATTTCTCGATCTAATGATTTTAAAGCCCTCCTAACTCCTTGCTACTCGTCATTAATTTTACTCTCTTTGTACAATTCTAAAATCCGTTTTCTCAATTAATTCTTTCCCATCCATTATATTTTGGTCATATTTTCACCTCCGTTGCTTTAGGTTATTCCTCCCTTTTATCAGAGTTCGTTGTATTTCCTCCCTTCCATACCATTCTTTCCCTCCCGGTCGCTTCCCACTCTCAGTTCTATTCTACCTTTTCGCAGCCCTAACCCTTTTATTTGGTATCTCCTCACCACGGCCAGTCTTCAGGGCCTCACCTTCGCTCCCTCCCTTTGTTTTCTGTCCCATTTCATTACACCAAACAGCACTTACAGCTGCGGGAGTGTACTGTTGTCTGTGTGTGTGTGTGTGTGTGTGTGTGTGTGTGTGTGTGTGTGTGTGTGTGTTAATTAGCCTTCGCGATGCGGGTTGGTAAGCGAGCAACGACCCGACACTGCACACACACACACACACACACACACACACACACACACACACACACACACACACACACACACAATTAGAGGTCCCCCTTACATTCATCCCCATACGAGAAAGAAAACGAAAAAGTCAACCAGAAAAAAACACATCAAAGCTGAAACTCCTTAGGGCAAATATATATCCAAGAAAAATGGTTGACATAAAACCACAATCAATAGAAAACTATATTCGTTGAAGGGAGCAGAGAAGGGACGTGGTGGGATAGTAGGAGGAATGAGGTAATTATCCTTCCTCCTCCTCCTCCTCCTCCTCCTCTAGGGGTACCGAAATGACCCGCTTAACAACCTGTGATCTGGGCCATTAAAGGGAAAGTCTCTGAGGAGGAGGAGGAGGAGGAGGAGGAAGATTAAAAAAGAAGGTATAAGGAAGTAGTTCAAGTATTGGAGACAAGAACAAATGGAGGAAATAATGTGAAAACCAAAGAGAGAGAGAGAGAGAGAGAGAGAGAGAGAGAGAGAGAGAGAGAGAGAGAGAGAGAGAGAGAGAGAGAGAGAGAGAGAGAGAGAGAGAGACACCGAGAGAGAGAGAGAGAGAGAGAGAGAGAGAGAGAGAGAGAGAGAGAGAGAGAGAGAGAGAGAGAGAGAGAGAGAGAGAGAGACAGATGAATATAGATTGAAGGTGAATAAATAAATGAGCAAAAGAATGAAAGAATTAAGGCATAGGAACGAAGGAGGAGAAAAGAAATACCTGAGAGAGATTAAGGAATGCGTGACTGAATGAATGAATAAAAACCAAAATCCAGTGAGTAGCGGGCTTTTTTTTCATATTTGTTTCCTTTTTTTTATGCCCTTGAGCTGACTCCTTTGCTCTAAAAAAAAACAAAAAAAACAAGTACGCAAATGAAGATAAAAGACACAATGAATGATAAATATAGAAGACGAATCAAAACAACTTACAGAAAACATGACTGCATCCTTAAGCTTAACCCTTCCTCCCCTCCCCCCCAACACACACGGGGATGACATGACCTTCCTAGAGTCAAAGAAACCAGACTAGAGACCAACCTTCAAGAGAACCTCCCCCATCCCTTCCTTATCCACAACCGCATTCCTCCAGCACAGCCACCAGCCCCTTTCCTATCACCACAGAACACTTGCCCATTACTCATCCCAGCCTCCCCCCCCACACATAGGTATTAGCAGCCGTCCCATCACCCATGTACCCCAAAGTCATCCATAAGTCCCCTACACTCCCACTCAGCCTTAAGCACAGCCCACTACACTTCCTTCACCCAAATCACACCCCACAGGTACATATGAGCATTCACCACCGTCAGCCCTTCGCCAGACACAACAGGAAAAGTCTCCCATTCCTCTGCCCGGCAACCACACATGTTCACGACCAAACAGCCCCCTTCCTCTTCTTTATCCCCATTCTCACCCCCTTTTCGTCCCCCCTCTTCTCCTCCCCTTCTATATACAAACAATGACCCCCCCTCTCCTCTGTTACTAATACCTCCCTTACTTCTCCTTCTTCCCTCCCTCTACACCCCCCCACTCTTCTAAACACAACCTCCCCCCTCACTTCCCCTTCTGCACACCGACAAAGACGCCCACTTCTTCCTTCCGCTCCCCCCTCGCCTTCGTTACCAATGCCTTCCTCAAACTCCCCCTCCCCGCCACCCCGACTTCCTCCCACCTGCTTCAGACAGTGAGGGATCGAGGCCAGGGACAACTCGCGTAAATTTATCGTCCCGTCGTTGAAGGCGCGAGCGTTTTGCGTTGACTCCCTCGTTGTGTCGCTTGCACGGATACACGATTACTTTTGTGCGTGTGCGTGTGCGTGTGTGTGTGTGTGTGTGTGTGTGTGTGTGTGTGTGTGTGTGTGTGTGTGTGTGCTAATACTGCTAATACACTATACATATCGTCATTCACTACTGCCCACACACATGACTCCATTTACCCCTGCCAACCAACACACATGACTATTTACCACTGTCACTACATAACATTTCATTCGCTGCTGTCAATTCACATAACCTCATTTACCATCACCAACATAGACAACTTCATCTACCTGGTCCACGCACACAACCTTCAATTAACTCACCTCTACAGCGTACACTTCATTATCCGCTGACATTAATTCACTTCAGAGCAAATTCCAATCAGGCATCAACCGGCCTCCACCAAGCAGCCCTCTATGTTTCTTGGCGACCTTGTAGTATACCTCTGTTTGCATCCCATCAGTAGCGTTAAAAGATGTAGATTGTCAACAGGAAGGAGGTGGAGGAGGAGGACGAGGAAGACGGGGAGGGGGAAGGCACGACGTAACCTTTAGGGACACCAACACACACACACACACACACACACACACACACACACACACACACACACACACACACACACACACACACACACTACATAATGGATCTTCGCTCGAGGAAAATTAATTATCGACAATTCCGTGTAGGTTAGTCTCGAGGCATTTGTCAAGTCATTATTCTAAAAGGCTTGGGGAGCGGCGGCGATGGTATTTCTCCATAACACACACACACACACACACACACACACACACACACACACACACACACACACACACACACACACACATGATCTCTCTCTCTCTCTCTCTCTCTCTCTCTCTCTCTCTCTCTCTCTCTCTCTCTCTCTCTCTCTCTCATTTCTACTGTCACTGTTTTGAGGTTTAAGTTCAGAGAGAAAAGAGACGAATGCAGAAGGACATTTAAGATTCAGAGTCGGTAAATATTAGAAAGTTTGTAAGGTTAAGAGCATGAAAAGAGTATAGAGAAGTAAGAGGAGGAGGAGAAAGTTTAGGGAGGAGGACGAGGAGGATGAGCAGGAGGTGGAGAAAGAGGAGAAGAAAACGGAGGAGAAAGATGAATAAGTAATGGAAAAAGGACGAAGTTAAGAATGAGAATTTCTTTTACAAACTTTGCGAAGTGGCAAAGTTTAAACGCTATGTATAAGGTAACACGGGGAGAGAGAGAGAGAGAGAGATAGAGAGAGAGAGCGAGACCGTATTTATTTTATGGGGATCAATGAGTGTTAAGTTGCGTAATTGGAGAAAATAAAGTAAGGGCTGGAGGAGGAGGAGGAGGAGACGGATGAAGAGAAGGAGAAAAGAAGAGAGAGGAAGAGGAAAAAGAAAGAAGTAGAGAGCATAAGAAAACAGGAAAACACTTAAGAAGCAGAAGGAAGAAAGGAAGGGAGAAAGAAAGAAGAGAGCAAGAATGAAGAAGAATTAAGGAAAGGAAGAGAGAGAGAGAGAGAGAGAGAGAGAAGAGAGAGAGAGAGAAGATGAAAATAAATCACGTATTCTTCAATCTCTATCCCGCACATTCCTACTCTCTTCACAATCACGAATGAACAACCACTTCCTTCTCCTCCTCCTCCTCCTCCTCCTCCTCCCCATTTTTCCCTTCCTCTCTCCACCATCAATACCAGAGCGTCAGGACAACAAATATTACGTTTTCCTCGGTGAATATTTTTTCCTTCAACCTCCGACGCAGGAAAATCAGACTAGACAATGCTCGGTTCAGATTCATACCGATGGGACTCTTTATAGGTGACCGTGTGTGTGTGTGTGTGTGGGGGGGGGGGGTGTGTGTGTGTGTGTGGGGGGTCATTCTTCTTCCTTACTGGGGTACACATTTAAGGACTCCTGAGGGCCGTCACTGAGTTCTTCTTTATATCGTCAGGGTCCATGTACGGTACACTTATAACGAGAGAAAGAGAGAGAGAGAGAGAGAGAGAGAGAGAGAGAGAGAGAGAGAGAGAGAGAGAGAGAGAGAGAGAGAGAGAGAGAGAGAGAGAGAGAGAGAGAGAGAGAGAGAGAGAGAGAGAGAGAAACAATTTAGATTTATTTTTTAGATAAGCCATTTCCTAGGAATTTATGCGTTTCCCTTTAAACTTTTCTATCCTAAAATATCCATACCTGTCGAGTCCTTTCTTCCCTCACCTGTATTCAGAAGTAACACCTTTCACTTTTCTTATACATACAACCCCCCCCCCTCCACCACCACCCGGGGAGTCAGTTGCTGTGTACATAATGAACATTGAAAAGGAAAATGTTGAAGCAGGGAAAAGGAAAATGAGAGTGATGATTTAGTAGCATGAGAATCAGGAGGGAGGGAAAGAGATAAAGAGAAAGGAGGGAGAGAGAAGGGGAGAGCAGATAGGAAAATAAAGTAGAAGGGGAAAGAACGAAGAGGAAAGATATGAAAGCAAAATAACGTAGGGATAAGGAGAAGCAGAAGGTCGAAGAAAAATATGAAAAAAAAATAGGAAATGGAAGTGGGAAAGGCAATGTTGGGATGATGGAGGAAGGGAGAGAATATGAAAAAAAAGTAGAGAGAGAAACTGCGAAACACAAGGGAATGATGAGATAAGAGGTGAAAGAAAGGAGAGGATAAGAAAAAAAAAGTAGAGAGAGAAACTGCAAAACACAAGGGAATGATGAGATAAGAGAAGGAGGAAGGGAGAGAATAAAAAAAAAAGTAGAGAGAGAAACTGCAAAACACAAGGGAATGATGAGATAAGAGGTGAAAGAAGGGAGAGGATAAAAAAAGTAGAGAGAGAAACAGCAAAACACAAGGGAATGATGAGATAAGAGAAGGAGGAAGGGAGAGGATAAAAAAAAAAAAGTAGAGAGAGAAACTGCAAAACACAAGAAAATGATGAGATATGAGATTAAAGAAGGGAGAGGATAAGAAAAAGGCAGAGAGAGGAACTACGAAACACAAGAGAATGATGAGATAAGAGATAAGAGAAGAGAGTAACAAGGAGAGATGATAGAGGATGGGAGGGAATGGTACGATAAGAGAAAGAAGAGAAAGAAAGAGGAGTAGGGAGTGATAACAGAGTAGGTGAAAGATAAAGTAGGTTAAACAGGTAGACAAAAAGAGTAGGAATCAGGAAAAAAAGAATTACCTGGAATGAGTGACGAGGAAAAGACTAAACACTAAAGATCACGAGGGGCAAAGACAGGCCTAAAAAATGACCCTCCTAACGGAATCAAAATGTGGACTCGCCCCTCCAAAGGCCGGAAGATTGCAGATGTAAACAGTTTTTGACAGGATGGGCGGGAGGGAGCGAGGGAAGAGTGAGGGAGTGAGAGGGGCGAGAGTGACAGAGGGAGGGAACGAGGGAAGAGAAAGAGCGTGAGAGAAGAGATTGACAGAAGAAGGAAGGAAGTTGAGGAGGGAAGGAGGGAAAGAAGGAAGAGTGAGAGAGCGAGAGAAGAGATTGAAAATGGGAGGAAGGACGCTGAGGAGGGAAGGAGGGAAAGAAGGAAGTGTCAAAGGAAGGAAGGAAGGAAGGAAGGAGGCTGAGGAGGGAAGGAGGGAAAGAAGGAAGTGACGAATGGAGGAAGGAAGGAAGGAGGCTGAGAGGGAAGGAAGAGAAAGAGAGGAAGTGAAGAAGGAAGGAGGCTGAGGAGGGAAGGAGGAAGAAGGAAGTGACAGATGGAGGAAAGAAGGAAGGAGGCTGAGAGAGAGAGAAGAGAGAGGAAGAGGAGAGGAAGAGAGAGAGAGAGAAGGAAGCTGAAGGAAGGAGAGGAAGGGAGATGAGGAGGGGAAAGGAGGAAGAAGGTTATAGTGAAAGGAGGAGAAGAGAAGGAGGCTGAGGAGGGAGACCAAAGAGAGAGAGAGAGAGAGAGAGGAGAGGAAGGAGAGGAAGGAGGAGATGAAAGGTTGCATATGTGAAAGGAGGAGAAGAGGAGGATATGAAACTTGAAGCAGTGTTAAGATGAAAGGAAGCTTAGAAAAGGAAGGAGAGGAGGTCTATTCAGGGCAGGGGGAGACGGAGAGAAAAGGAGAACTAGAGGGAGATGCAGAGACAGAAGATACAAGAATGAGAGGAAGAAGGAAGAGGAGCAGAAGAAGAGAAGAGACGAAGAGAGACACGAAGGAGATGATGACGAGAGGAAGAAGGAAGAAGAGCAGGGAGAAAAAAAAAGAGAAGGAAGAGAAAGGGAGGCGTGAAGGACGATGATGAGGAAGGCGGAAAAGGATCAAAGAAAAAAAGAAGAGAAGAGAGATGAAGGGAAGCGAGGGGCGAAAATGAGAGGGATAAAGAAGACGAGTAAGCATCGTAAAGAGAAGGGTACTGGAGAGGAGACCATGAAAGATGAGAAGAAGGAGGAGGAGGAGGAGGAGGAGGTACGGATAATATTAAACTTGAATGAGGAAGTTGATAAAAAGGATTAAATAGGTGAACACTGAATTGGCGTATTATAATTATATCGAGGTTGAAAGATAAAGTAGAGCTACCCAAAGTTACTGCAAAATAATATCTGGAACACAAAATAGCTAATTGAACAAAAATGAGTGCATACATAATCCATCCAGCCATTATAGTTTCTCTCTCCTTGGTCACGCGCATCCCAAAGAATCATTTATCTTTCATCTTTCCTTTCCTTCCTTCCTATCTCCTTCTTTTCTCCTCTTCCTCCATCCATTTGTTTCTTGCCTCCACCTTCCGCTCCCTTCCAGTTTTTCTCTTCGTTTTTATCTTCCTTCCTTCCTTCCTTACTTTTTTTTCTGATTTTCTTCCTCTCTGACTCTCTGACTGTCCGTGTGTGTGTTTGTGTGTCTGTTTGTCTGTCTATCTGTCTGTCCATCTGTCAATCATTCTTCCCTTCCTTCCCTACTAAAGTTATTCATATCCTTCTTCCCTCTGCCTTCCCTCCTTCCTTCCCTTCCTTCCCCTTCCCTTCCTTCCCTTCCTTCCTTCCCTTCCTTCCTTCCTTCCTTCCCTTCACCCAGCCAGGAGAGAGAGAAGAGAAGAGAGGGAAAGTGAAGGGACAGGTAAGGATGCTGGAGTATAACAATTTACCTGTGCCATATCAACAACAACATCAAAAACCAAAATAAACAACAATAACAGAAGCACAACAACAAGAACAAAGACATCAACCAACAACAACACAACAAGAAACACAAAACTAAGAACGAAGACAAATTTACAACATTAACAACAACAGTGACAGCGACAACAAACTGCGTAAGACCTTGTTTACGTTCTTCTGAAGGCGCGGGACGAATTTGTTTACTTATTGTCCTTGAGGAAGCAGAGGCGGTGGCGAGCGAACAGGCACTGACGGATAAAGAGGAAGAGGAAGAGGAGAAAGAGGAGTAGTAATGGTAAAGGATAAAGAGGAAGAGGAAGAGGAACAAGACGGATAGGAGTAGTAAAGAAGGGCAAGAAGGAGACGCAGAATTATAAACAGGAATACGAAGGAATCAATGAATGGGGCAGATTTCTTTGTGTGTGTGTGTGTGTGTGTGTGTGTGTGTGTGTGTGTGTGTGTGTGTGTGTGTGTGTGTGTGTGTGTGTGTGTGTGTGTGTGTGTTTATGGGAGTGAAAGAGATGAGAGATGCAGGTTTAATTAAGAAAGGAAGAGGAGAGCAGAAGAAGAAAAGAAGGACGAGGAAAGAGACGCAAGGTGATAAACAGAAAATCAAAATGAAATATGAAAGGGATACAATAGTTTTTTCTTCTTCAGGGGCGATAAGAGAAGTAAAGAAAAAGTTTAAAAAAAGGAAGATAGGAATGATGAGCCAGGAGATGGAAAATATGACGCCAAGGGAAATGAAGGAGAATGATGGGAAGAAGAAAAAGAAGGCGAGATAACGGAAGCAAAAGATGATGAAAGGGTGAATGAAGAGGGGAGGAAATAGCTGTCAGACTGTGCCGTTGAAATGATGAGGAACAAAAGAAAAGAACAGAGAAGGTAAAGAAATATAGGGAATGGAGAGAAAGGGCAAAAATGGAGATGTCAAAATGGAGAAATACCTGAGATTAAAACAAAATATATGGATGGAGAGAAATGTGGAGAAGAAGAATAAAGAGATGAAAGAAAAGGAAGAGGAAGATAGAGAAGAAGACGCATGAAAAAAAACGATGTATAAAAACTTAGACGAAAAAGAAAGGAGAATAAAGTAAGAGGAGAATATAGTGCCGAACAAAGTAAGGGATGAAGAGTAGAGAGAAAAGGAGGGATGGAAGGAAGAGAAGGAAGGAGGAAGAAAAGAAAAGTGGTTGATAGATATGTGGAGTGGCGCGGATGTAACGAAGAAGGAGGAGAGTGGAGGCAAGGTGGAGGAGGATGGGGAGTAGGGAGGAAGGGAGGAGAGAAGTGTCAAGGTATTGGAGTGGTGGGTAGACGTGTGAGGCCGTGTGGGTGTAACGCGGGAGGAGAGTGGAGGTAAGGTGGAGGAGGATGGGGAGTAGGGAGGAAGGGAGGAGAGAAGTGTCAAGGTATTGGAGTGGTGGGTAGACGTGTGAGGCCGTGTGGGTGTAACGGGAGGAGAGTGGAGAGGAGTTAGGTAAAGGCAGACAAGGGGAAGGAAGGAGGGACGGGAGGGAAAAGAGAAGGTATCAATCAAGGTAGCAAGGTGATAGGTATATATATGGTGTCGTGTGGGCGTAACGAGGGAGAAAGGAGCGCGGAGGAGGAAAATAGGGAGGGAGGGAGGGAGGAGAGAGAGAAGAGACATGTCAAGGTGTGAGCGGTGGGTGTCTGGCATGTGGGGGCGCCTCAGGCTGTTTGTCACTTACCTGTCAGGTGTACAGGTGAGGATGCCTAGCGGGGAAGTGTATATCACCTCGCTCGACGGTAACTATTTCGTTTTGTTTGACGCCGAGTCACGCGAGGCACCACAACGACCTGCCTCCCTATCCCGCCACGCCCCGACACCTGCTCGATGAACCTTACCTGGATAAATAGAAAAGCCTTTGTGGCAGTCAGAACAAAAATACTTATACCAGATTCATTCCAATGTAGGATATAAAAATGTATAGTTGTATTGTAATCTGTAGCTATATAAATGAAGTATATACACCTATCGAACCTAGTGCAATATAACATTATACAAAACTATTATACAAAACGTGTCACAGTGTATGAATAACATTGTGACAATCTAAAATAAAAATCATTGTATCGACCCCGATGCATTGTATAGAAAAGCTGAGTATTTTTATCCTGCGGCAGTTCATGAATATGTATTTGAACCAAAGTAACAAGTTGCAATCTAAAAATGGAATTGGAAACCCGTTGCAATGCATAAAACAAGCTTAATCTTATGCAGTGAGTATGATAAGTAAACATATATGTATAATTTTTACTCTGAAAAATATCTTTCAAACAACAACAACAAAAGAAAAAGAATGTCTTGCAATCTTGAAAAATCGCAATTTTCTTTAATAGTAAAAAAAAAATCTGGCTGACGGTATTTTGTTGATGCCTAAAACAGCAAGTGCAATGCATCGCTCTCTTCCTCTTCCTCCTTTTGCCTCACTCTCAAAACTGTACTAACTGAGGAAACAAACTTTATCTTACTCGTAAACTTTATTCCGCTTACGTTCGCACACAAACCTCCCCCTCTCTCGCCCCTCAAAAATCCAGTGACTACGTTTTCCTCTTTTTCTACACATAGTTCAGAAAGAAAGTCTCCTCGTCGGTCTTTGTTCCCAAGTCGACAATCTGTAATTGGTGTCGTTAGTCAACCTTCGCGGCCGCTGTACTTTTGGCCGAAGAAACCTTTTTAAGAATGTCGTGATGAATGCCTTTAATCTCGCCCCAAAACTTTGACCTCAAAACTCATCCCAAAAGAAATTAAAGAACCGTCCCAGAAGAAAAGGAAATATATAAGACGAAAGAAAGAGCGGGAGAATGTTGCCAAGAAATAGAAAGATAGAAGTTTAGAGATAAGGTAAAGTCCTGCGAGGGAGGAAGAGGAGGAAGAGTAAGAACAGAGAGGGGAATGAGGTAGAAGAAACAAAAGGAAAGGGAAAGATGAAGCTAGAAAATGTTACAAAGAAATAGAAAATAGAAATAGACAAGGCAAAAGATAAGAGAAAGTGCTGCTCGGAAGAGAGGAGATCGAATAAGAACAAGAGAGGAAGAAGGTAGAAGAAACAAAAGGAAAAGTCGAAAAAGTCGTCAGGGGAAAAAGAAGGAAAGAAAGAACAGTGCTGAAATAAAAGTGCTAAAAGGAAAAAGCAGAAAAGAGTTAAAAAAAGAATCGAGAAAGTGCACGAACAAGAAAAACTGAGAGGAAACAGAACAATCATGAGAGAAAGAAAGCGAGAAGGAAAGAAGAAATCGAAGGCGACGCTGGGGGAAAGAATCACTAAAAATGAAAAAAAATACACGGAAATGAACAGTGAAAAAAAAAAACTAGAAAATGTAAGAATGAAAAAGCGAAAGAAAGGGACAAGAAATGATCAGAAAATGCTGGGAGAAGGAGATAAACAGAGGTGAAGATGGCGGTGAAGCAAAAAAAGAAAAAGAAAACAAGGGAAAGAAAAAGGAACACTTGCAAAATAAGAATACCTGGTCAAGTTTTTCTATCTGCTTGTCCTCGGCAGTTACCTAACAAGGCCACATCACAAATTACACCACAGCTACCTTCCCTTATTTGTAAACCCACATAAACTAAGGAAGAGGGGAAGAGGAGACGGAGAAAATATTTTACTGTCTTTCGTGTGGGAGAGGAGACAGGTAAAAATATATTGCGTGTGCCTTCAGGGAGTGCAAGAAAGCGTAGAATTGGATCCGACTCTGTATCACCTATGGAGGCTTGTGTACATCTAACTGCATTCCTCCTTAAATTGAACCTATACATTGGCTTCACTCTGTCCCTCTATGGCCTAGAGAAACAGACACACAAACAGACTCACACACAGACACAGACAGGCTCGCGAGAAGGAAATTCGAGGTAGAATTGTCCAATGGAGAGAGAAAAGGCAGCGACAAGCCAGCCAATCCAAGTGAAGGTAAAATGACAGATGAAAGCAATTTATGGAGAGGGAGACAGGGAGGAGAATAATGGCCTGCGAGATAAAATACTGGAGGCTGCGGACGAGGCGGGTGAAGGGAGGTGCAGGGCGAACTAGTGGTGGTGGTGGGGTGGTGACGAAGAGGTGGTGGTGATAAAGGGAGGGAAGACAAAGGTAGTAATGGTGGTGATGGGGATGAAGAGAGGTCCGAAAGAGGTGTTGAAGAGGAGGTGAGGACGAGGGGATAAAGAAAAGGTGCGGTGGTGTTGAAGGTGGTGGTGTTGTGGTGGTGGTGATGGAGAGATCCGTTCGAGGTGGTGAATTAGAGGTCAAGACGAGGTGATGTAGGCGAGGTGCAGACGTGGTGTTGTTGGTGGTGATGAAGAGAAGTGTTGACAGTGCTTTAGTGGTGGTGGTGGTGGTGGTGGTGGTGAGTGTAGCTATGAAATTATACCTCCGAGCTAGGCAATTAAGACCATACACCTCTGCAAAGGTTACGAGGGAGCGCTGCTACTGAGAGCACTCTTACTGAAAAACCTGGAGATAATTCGCAGAGTGAATTCGTTAATTGGAGTAAATTCGCAGCCTTTGGGTCTCCAGACAAGCACCCAATCCACCATGTCTGCCTCAAAAGATAAAAAAGGAGTGAGAGGTGGTGTAACGGGCTCACGCTGCTGACCTCACTAGACACTCACTACTGCACATCTTTTGATTCTTTTTTTTTAGAAGCAGCGAGTAGCGGGCTTTTTTATTATTGTTTCCTTTTTTGTGTGCCCTTGAGCTGTCTCCTTCGTTGTAAAAAAAACATTGCATCAAGAGCCTATTAGAATACTTCAATTACATTATAGATAATTTTAACAGCACCAAAAAACACTCGCACACATCACCTCTGAGCACTATACTACAACATACTACACCAATATGGCTCATCATCATCATCATCATCATCATCATCATCGTCCTTTACCATTACTTCCATCCCCCCTTCATCCCTCCACTACTGTACTATTTCCTTCACCTCCATACCCCTCCACACCCTACCCCCATCTCTCTCTCTCTCTCTCTCTCTCTCTCTCTCTCTCTCTCTCTCTCTCACACCATCACAGTTATCACCACGCCACAACAGTTATCACCACTAACTCATCACCAGTAACTCGGCCACCATCATCATCACCGCCATCTATCATCATCACCTCAAATCACTGCTGTCGCCCATTCCCAGCACCACCACCAAAAAAGGGAAGGAAAAAGGAAAAAAATATGAAAAATGAGAAATATTAATGCAGTCTGTAGGTATCCGGTATGTATATGGCAGTATGGTGTGATGGGGTATGTGTGTGTGTGTGTGTGTGTGTGTGTGTGTGTGTGTGTGTGTGTGAGGGGAGGAAGCAAAGTGATTCTCTCTCTCTCTCTCTCTCTCTCTCTCTCCCAGCTCTTTCTCTCTCTTCCTCTTCCTCTATCTCTCTCCCATCCACCCTCTCTCTCTCCCTCTCATCCTCCCCTCCCTTCTCTCTCTCTCACCAGCCACAGACACACTCCCGGCGTCTCACGAACACATAAGCAACCTTCCTGCCCGTAAAACACAGCCACGCGCAGCCTCGCCAGAACTACATATTAAAACATTGCAAAAATTACCTCCAAAACTCCCGGGCGAGCATTAATCAGCCAACCCCGATGACTTCCCGCAAGGTTTTGATAGAAATTCGCCCATAAACGTCCATGCCTCGCTCGCCCCGCGCCGCATTGCTCGCCAAATTAAGTGAACACGGAAAAAAGTGGTGATTTAAGAGAAGCACTTTTACTCATTCAACGATTTATAAGTTTATTTTTATTACAGTTACCCCACCACCCCTTTCCACCTGTATAATAAAGATACTCGCAGGAAGATACATGGGCAGTAATCCATTGCGCATTTTTGTCTTTTCATTTGTTTTGTTATTATTTTTAAGGAAAGACCTACGATTTTGTTTGTTACCTAGGTTGTGTTTTCCTGATCCTTCTTCTTTATCGTAATATAAATGTAAGGGATGTACTTCGTTATATATGTCAATAAAAAAAATGTCGTTATGAAAGAATTAAATACTATAAAACACTGCATTCTGTAGCATGATCTACTCGTCAAGAAAACAAAAGAAAAATAGGCAAAAACTATCACGTAAAAAGGAGGTAATAAAAACGAAAGCCAACACGAGATTACAAATATCATTTTTTGAAAGGAAACAAATGAAAATAAGGTCTTCAAAAAAATACGGCTCTTCAAAAAAAAATAGTTCAATAATAAAGTAAAGCAAAATATTACCAAGAAAACGAAAAAAAAATGAAAAGAACAAAACTAGAAAAGAAAACTAAAAAGGATGCCGAGGAAAGGATAAAATAAACGCGAAATCTTTTAGTTAACCCGGTAGCTGCGGGGATCATGTTTCTTAATGGTCCCTCTAAGCGAAAAAAATGAGAAAAATCATCACTCACAAACCATTACATAATATATATCAATGCATTTGTGCTCAGTTTATGCATAATCAAATTTTGAGGTTTATATCATGGCAAAAATTTGGCCCGTCGCTGGTACACGATAAAGCCACAAATTTGGCCCGTCGCTGGTACACGATAAAGCCACAAATTTGGCCCGTCGCTGGTACACGATAAAGCCACAAATTTGGCCCGTCGCTGGTACACGGTAAAGCCACATATTTGGGTCGTCGCTGGTACACGATAAAGCCACAAATTTGGCCCGTCGCTGCTACCGGGTTAAGAACAACTTCTAAAAACTCGGCTCTCGAATCGTCCCCTATCGGTCTCCTCCTCCCCCTTGCAAAGGTCCCAACGCCAACCCGCCAAGCGACAGATAAGCGGACTAAGAAGGCGATCGCAGGCCACAGAAAAGGCCACTCCAACCCTTAATTTATCTGGATCCGACGCAGTTGATAAAGGGCCGCTAGAACCGTATCGCATGGTGAACGCCATTACCCTGACGAATGGCTCATACCCTGCCAGTCTGCCCTGCTATTCTGCCACCCTACCCCTGCCACCCTGCCCCTGCCACCCTGCCCCTGCCACCCTACCCCTGCCAATCTGCCCCTGCCAATCTGCCCCGGCCAATCTACCCCTGCCACCCTGCCCCTGCCACCCTACCCCTGCCACCCTTCCCATGCCAACCCCTGGTGATGGTGGCACAAGGTACGGCACACCTCACGAGCCATGGCAAGGTACTCGAAAAAACTCTTGAGCTGCGGTCGCAATATAAGCCCTCCTGTGTTGTCTTGAGGACGCAAAAAATATTATCGTGTGCTGTCTTAAGGTAAAAAAAAAAAAAAAAAAAAAAAAAAAAACTCTCCTCTGTAGTTTAAGGTCGAAATAAAAGCTTTCTTGTGTTGTCCTAAGGTCGCATAAAAGCTCTTGTGTTGTCCTAAGGTCGCATAAAAGCTCTTGTGTTGTCTTAAGGTCGCAAAAAATAATCATTCTCTTGTCTTAAGATCATAAAAAAAAGCTCTCTTGCGTTGTCTTAATCAAGGTCGAAAATAAATACAAAAACAAGTAACACCAAGGAAAGGACAACACTAACACATAACTTAATGAAAGAAGAAAAATACAAAAAAAAAAAAAAACTACCCCTGGAAATGCCCCAAACTCCTACGAGCGGCCTTGTCAAATAAGTGTGCTTGGGAGGCGAAATGTTTATGAATATGACCCAGAGAGCCGTGAAACAAACCAGGGAGACGGGGAGACAATAAGAGCAGGCAAACAAGGAAGGAGAGGGTGATGGGAGGAGGAGGTTTGGGCAGGAGGATGAGAGTAACTGGGGTAATGGGTGGGTGGTTCGGGGGGTGGGTGCGGGGAGTTGGTTGTTGGTGGCGGGGAAGGGGCAGTGGGTGGGTTGTGATGGGTAGGGGAGGAGGAGATACGAGTCCAGGGAAGGAGGGAAACAGGCAGGTGGAGAAGAGAGGGGAGGTGGGGGAGAATACTGGGGAGAAGGATTTGAACAGTTAATTTGATCACTAATTCGTAACATTTTCACTTGCCGAGAGAGAGAGAGAGAGAGAGAGAGAGAGAGAGAGAGAGAGAGAGAGAGAGAGAGAGAGAGAGAGAGAGAGAGAGAGAGAGAGAATCGTTTTTTTTTTTTTACCGTATCAAGCTAGCGTATATTTCAATGGAAGGAAGGACCGAGAGAGAGAGAGAGAGAGAGAGAGAGAGAGAGAGAGAGAGAGAGAGAGAGAGAGAGAGAGAGAGAGAGAGAGAGAGAGAGAGAGAGAGAGAGAGAGAGAGAGAGAGAGAGAGAGAGAGAGAGAGAGAGAGAGAGAGAGAGAGAGAGAATCATTTTTTTTTTACCTTATCAAATTAGCGTAATATTTCAATGGAAGGAAGAAGAATGATAACATATTAGGCAGCGTCAGCAACCACGCGTCAATGAAGGGGAAGGAAAATACAAGTAAATATAAATAATTCAAAGACATACAAAGCCTTGCCTTACCCCCTTCCGTCTCTGCCTCCTCCATTCCCTCTCTACCACCCCCTCCTCCCTTCCCCTCCCTCTCCACCCCACCCCGCCTCCCTCCTCCCTTACCTATCAGCCCTATCCCTTCCCCTCCCCTCCTTCCCTCCCTCCCTCACTCCTTCCTGGCCACTCTTCATTACTCGCTCCCTCCCACCATCCACGGTCCCTATACTCACTAATTCCGTAGCAGTATTTAAGGGTGATAACACACACACACACACACACACCGTCCAGTCCACGCGCGCGCAGAACGACAGCAACATCACCGGGTAAACTGATGACGTCACGGGTTGCCGGCTAACCAATCACCGCAGCGGAACCTCCTTGCACCATATTACTCAACGTTTCACCTTTCATGCACTACCGCGGTGGTTAACTTGCAACATCAGCATTTAAAGGAACTATGGTCACAGGACACGAGGGGGGGCTAGGGAGGGCACGGGGGAGGGAGGGGGCTGTCTCCTTTGTTGTAAAAAAAAAAAAAAAAAAGTAGGGCACATGCACTCCCCCGCCGGTTTCCACTATCTGTATTGTATAAAATGAGCCTTTTGCCGCGTTCCAACTCTCAAGAACACCACAGCATGACTCCCCGGCACTGGCACTCACCTTCATCGTAGTGACGGGGCCTCCTCCACCCTCTCAATGACCGCAACACGATACACGCAACGCCGTCGGGCACACACAATCACCTCGAAATACACGCCTCGCCACCGCCGCCGGGCACACACAATCACCTCATAATACACGCCTCGCCACCGCCGCCGGGCACACACAATCGCCTCATAATACACGCCTCGCCACCGCCGCCGGGCACACACAATCACCACATAAAACACGCCTCGCCACCGCCGCCGGGCACACACGCGCACAAGGTCACATACACATCCCGCCGCTTGGCCGACGCGCGCCGCCCTGAGATGCACGAGGATCTCTCTACGTCACAGATTCTCCGCCGTTTTCCCACAGTGGTCAGCCGTCACCGTTGTCGAGATGTAATTTTTGACACGCCACGCCCGGGAATTGCTTGCCACACAAGTATTGCTGGTGTATTTTTATTTTCCTACAATACTGCTTTCATATCCAGTTCAAGAATTTGCTAGAAACAATTCCTGACATTCTCTTTCTGACGCTAGGGAGCCCTCAGCAGCGTTGCCAGATTGCCTTACTCAGCCTCTTCTTTATACCGACTTCCGTTCCAAAAACTGTCCCCTACACCCAAATAACGAGACTCATTTATAATTATCGTTACAATCGTTAATTCCTGATGTCTTTTGGGGATCGTCAAGTGTCAAAAATCAGTAAGCACGATGCTCTAAGTACAGCAATCTGGCAACGGTGACCCTCAGTGTTCACCGTCTGAATGTTTCGCAATGAACAGTTCGAACGCGTGAAGCAGCGAGTCGCTCCACCCCTCGCTCGTCACTCCCTCATGATGCCACGCCGTAGGCTGATACACAATGTAGGTACAAGTATATCAGAGGCATTATGATTTTATACTCACTTCGATGCTATCAGCTCGCGTACGTGAGTGAGTTACAGGTTAGAGAGGCTGCGAGATGCTGACCCCCCCCCCCCCTTCCCCGGAGCACATACCCTTGTTTGCATGTTATGGGTGTTGCTGCGCGGTACAGAGATGAAACGTTGGAAAGTTTATTTTAGTCGGCGCAACATCTGTGCACATGTCATATGCCGGAGAGAGACAGGAGGGGGAAGGAATTATAGAAGGGAAAAGACCCTAGTAGACGGGACTAATACCTGGTACCCATTCACTGCTGGGTGGACTGGGGCGTAGGGTATCGAAAAACCGCCTAAGTTTTTCCACTCGCACTTCTCTCTCTCTCTCTCTCGACCCTGACGCTCTGCAGTTAATTTCCTCAGACACTTCACCCTCGAGCAAACCGCAGATGAGAGAAAGCTGGGGCAGTCGTAGTAACAGTAGTAGTAGTAGTAGTAGTAGTAGTAGTAGTAGTAGTAGGAGTCATATTTGCTTAGTGTGGCAATAAGAGGAGAAATGGGAGTGGGTAGAAGATGGCTTGTGACATTGTATTTCTCTCTCGCTTGTATTTCTCTCTCCCTTGTATTCTCTCCCTTGTATTCTTTGTATTCTCCCTTCGTATTCCCTACCTTGTCTTCTCCCTTTGTATTATTTCTTGTACTCGCATTGTAACCCTTTTTCTTCGTTTATTCTCCCTTCTCTTCTTCGTCTCCCTCCCTTGCATTCTCCTTTTATTTTCCCTTATATTCGCCCTTCTATTCTCCCTTCTATTCTCTATTCTCCCTTTTATTCTCCTTCTTATCCTCCCTTGTCCTCTATTCCTCCCCCTCCATTCCACCCCACCACCACCACCATCATCATTAACAATCACCACTACCACAATGCCACGTCTATTCTCTCTCTCTCTCTCTCTCTCTCTCTCTCTCTCTCTCTCTCTCTCTCTCTCTCTCTCTCTCCATTTCTCCAAGTCCTTCTATCATTGGAGGAGGAGGAGGAGGAGGAGGAGGAGGAGAAGTGGACAGTTAGACAAAGGAATTGCTTCGTCTTCTCCTCATTGTTCCCTTTATATATCCAGAAGGGAGGAGGAGAAGGAGGAGGAAGATGAAGAGGAGGAGAAGGAGGAGGAAGAGGAAGAGGAGGAAAATGGGGTACAGAAAGAGGAGGATGGAGGTAAAGAAAAAGAAGAGGAGAAAGAGAAGGAAAGGGGTGAGGAATTGGAAGACAAGGAGAAAGAGGAAGAGTGAAGAAAAAAAGGGGAAAAAAGGAGGAAATGGGTCAGGAAAACTAATAAAATGACAAAGAGGAAGTAAAGAAGGAACTGGAGGAGAAGAAAAGGGAAGAAAAGGATGAAAAACTGGAAGAAAAAAAGGAAGAAAACTAATCACACTCATTTTTCATTTGTGTGCTTGTTGTATTTTAAGATGTTTATTACGCTACCACTCTGGCCCTACATTTCTCTTGTTCATATTCTCTGGTCCTTTTTCTCCTCTTTCATCACTTTCATCTTCATTATCACTCTCCCGGCGTTTGAGGTGTCTGGGGGCTGATGAACAGGTATCTTATAGCGTCCTCACTCCTCCCTCTCTACCTGCCTCGCCTCCTATAATAATAATGAGGCTAAGAGTGGACTTGGACATCTTTATTATCCTGGAAGTGTCTGGTCAGCGGGGTTAGCTGTGCGCCATTCCTCCGAGGAGTGCGTGGCCTAACACATTGCTGCTATTTCGCTATGGCACGCTGAGAATTTTTTCTTCTCTTTTATTTGCCTCTTCCACATTCCAATGAGTGTCGAAAGAGGCTACGACGCATCCTGGTAGTTAACACAGACACATGATAAATTCCGTGTGTGATATCATCTCGTGGAAGTCATCTTACTCATCGCCCTTCTCTTTAACGCTACGAAACATGGGCAGGGAGGAGGCTGATTTATGAACGTGCTAATCAGGATGGAAGCTGTTTTGACCCACCTAAAAACCGCGCGGTGGACGATTGGATATTGGAGAGAGACAGAAACGTATGCTGGTTAACCACACTACACCACGGAACGAAGGACGCCGACACATCTTATATAATCAGAAGGGAATTGTACAGACCCATCCCCCCGCTGAGCGAAGGTTAGGATACAGCAGGAGAAGCGAGAAGGGATTTTTTTCTTGACTAAGAGTCAAGACAACCATTAGCTTAGCAAATCGCAACATCTCTATAAAAACAAAACTCTGACAGGAACACGAGCCGCCATTAATCACACAAGGTCGAGATAGCATTCCCTTCTTTTTAATATAGAGACGATACGTAACTTGAATTCGTCTTAGGAGGCACAAGGACGGTGGTGTTGGTGTTGCTAGTAGTGGTGGTGGCTATGGTGGTGGTGGTGGTAGGCCTGGATAATGGTGGTTGTTTTGATTGTTGTGGTGATGGGGATGGCGGCTGTTGTGAATAATGTTGTTTTTGTTGTTGTTTGTTTACAGCAAGGGAGGCAGCTGAAGGGCTAAGTACAAACAATATATAAATAAAAAGGCCTCTATATGCTGCCCCGAAAAAGAAGAAAAAAACGAGGCCAGGAGAGTCAAGTGATGGTGGTTGAAAAGTGTAATTGTGGTGATGGTGTGAAGCGAGGAGGTGAAGTGTCTGGTCAACTTCATCACTGGCGCCATGTTAAAGCCAAAAGAGCCTGGCAATTTCAAACTGATGATGATACAGTAGTGTTTTTTGTGCTCAAGGTATCGTCAGGGTCTCGAAGAAGTACCCAGAACACCAAAACACTATACTGTGGCAGCATCCGTTAGTATTTGCGCGGCTCTATTGGTAAAACATGGCGCTTGTGAGATGAAACTGGCTAAACTCTCCTGTTATTTGGCTCTGGCGATGAGGTGTGAGTGAGAAGTGGATGAAGGTGTGGTGGTGAGTGGTGGTGGCTGAGGTGAGGTGGAGAAGTGACAATCTTGGTGATGAGGTGTGAGTGAGTGAAGGACAATCTTTGGCTCTGGTGATGAGGTGAGAAGTGAGTGAGAAGTGACAATCTTTGGCTCTGGTGATGAGGTGTGAGAAGTGAGTGAGAAGTGACAATCTTTGGCTCTGGTGATGAGGTGTGAGAAGTGAGTGAGAAGTGACAATCTTTGGCTCTGGTGATGAGGTGTGAGAAGTGAGTGAGAAGTGACAATCTTTGGCTCTGGTGATGAATAGAGAGAAGTGAGTGAGAGGTGACAATCTTTGGCTCTGGTGATGAGGTGTGAGAAGTGAGTGAGAGGTGACAATCTTTGGCTCTGGTGATGAAGTGTGAGAAGTGAGTGAGAGGTGACAATCTTTGGCTCTGGTGATGAGGTGTGAGAAGTGAGTGAGAGGTGACAATCTTTGGCTCTGGTGATGAAGTGTGAGAAGTGAGTGAGAAGTGAGAATCTTTGGCTCTGGTGATGAGGTGTGAGAAGTGAAGAAAAACAAGTCTGCGTCTGTCTGTAGTGATGGCTTCATAGACTTGAGTTGCCGAAATATCCTACCCCCGTTACGCCCTAGGAGGTGCATGGCCGACCGCTTAGTCACTCCTGTTCCCTGCCAGCCAAGGCGAATTTGTGTGTCACGCCGAGCACCTGTTTCCTTTGTAAGACGATCCCGGTGAGCACTGAGCCAGAATGGATGGACTCAGCTTAGCCATCTGACAAACAGGGAACGTCCATTACGCCTCGTAAATATCTGACGGCTTCGCGCGATTACCGTGTTTGTATACTTGTTGGGCAAGCGTAACACACACACACACACACACACACACACACACACACACACACACACACACACACACACACACACAAAAAAAAAAAACTCCCCTGGTGCTGACTAGGCTCTGCTCTGCCAGGCGCCAGTGCGGTAGGCTGAAGTGTAATAATGCTCGCTTAGGCCGAAGGATTTTTCAGTTAATGTTCCCCTTGAGGAAGGAGAATGGAGTGCGTGGAGTGCGCAGTTGTAAAATTCTGTGATGGAGTGTGATGGCCCAGCAGTACTCACAGATCCATAAATATGTAGCTACAAGCCTAAAACAGGAGGGCATAGTGATCACGAGCCCAACACGTGATGACTGTGCGTGAATCAAACACACACACACACACACACAACACACACACACACACGTACACGGTATAGAAAAAAGCAACTGACTGAAAAGTCTCGGGCACAAAGGGTAGCTCAGTATATTCTCGCGGCTCCCCAAGTCACTCTGCGTGCTCCTCGCCGCCAGGATGAATCGGTGCTCTTTCTCACCGTAAACAGTAGCACTAAACCCTTAAAGGAACTAGTTATGGCAACGACGAAGAACAGTCGCGGCGATAACTTGCACCTAGGCTTCTTCCCAGGGGTCCAGTTGGTCGGCCCAGCTGTTTTTGCATTGGCTCATCCTGCCCTCCCGAGTCATCTTAATCCTAGAATCTAGAGTCCGCTGATCAGCATGGGTAGTTTGCCAATGGGCGGCGAAAACGCCACCTGCAGCAGAAGAGTTAGATAAGCAGCCGTTCTCTAGCTCCCCGCCCGGACCAGCGTTGCCAAATTATCGTACTCATCGCATTGCATTGTCGTATTCTGACCGATAATTCTAGCAAAAACAAAACAAAAAAAAACATCAATATTTAACAGTTTTAAGGATAACTTTAATTTTCTATCGTTATCAGTGTGGTTACGACAGTCTTGGAGCCTAAAAATGATAAATGCAATGTTCAGAGTACGACAGTTTGGTAGGGCTGGCCCGAACACCTCCCGCGGTCACTGCTACTAAACAGCGTCTCTTGCCCGAGTCGTCGTTTCTCTCGTAGAGGGTTTTATGAATGAGAAATATGGTGAAACTAAATATCAGGAACAGTAATGGAAGAATAAAGCAAGATTAACGGCTGAGTGAAAAATGCACATGACGGATGTAACAAAAAATGATCCCTTTCATGCAGGAGAAAGATATACAGACATTTATGTACTACGTATGTATGGAGTGGTGTTAACTCAGTAGTAGAAAAATGGCCTTGAATAATAAGTCCTGAAAGATGAATCAGGAAAACGATGAATCAACACCGAGACAGTAAACTTGAATAAAGTCACACGTTCAAGGCAAGAAATCAACGCTGTTAAGGATCTCGTCACCAGCAGGCAGTGTGACGGTCGCTGTGCACTCATCACTACACAGGAAAATCTTCGAAAATGTTAAAAAAAAGAGTAGATTGAAAAATAGGCTCATCTGGGGTCACGCCAACGATGATGGTGATAATGACGATAACTATGCTGGTGCTGCTGCTGATTATAATAATTATGACAATGCATAAAGATACTCATGGGTAGAGAGATAACAAGGGGCCTGTACACGATACTTCAATAACCCCTCTGTTAACTGGTCTGCACTATCTGCCGACAGGGAAGGAACTAGATTATTAAATTTTGCGGAAGATACATTTCTTTATCAAACAGTTACCGCGCCGACGCGAGGAAATAACATTCTGGATTTAGTCTTCACGACCGACAGCCACCTCATAACCGCGTGTGAGGTAGGCGAGCCATTTGCAACCAGTGACCACAACATAATCAGATGCGTTTTAAATATTGAAACAAAAGCACGAGCAAACTCACTCTTAATACCTAATTATAGTAAAGCAAATTTTATGGACCTAAAAAGAGAATTGGCTTCAGCAAATTGGAATCATTTGCTCAACAATGTCAGCGTTCAAGAAATGTATAATCGTTTTACTGCACAAATCACAGCGAGTGTAAATAAATTCATCCCACTCAAGCCACGAAGGACTGACAATCAAAAACCGTTGTGGATGAATAATTACCTACAAAAAATCATCGCCGAAAAAAGAAAACTGTATAAGAAATATAAGTTGTCACATAATTCACAGGATCATACTAATTACATCAATGTCAAGAGAAAGTGCGAAAGGAAAATCAGAAAACAAAAACGCGAAAATGAGATGAAAATATCACTTGATCCCAAGAAAAATCCCAGGTTATTTTTCAGTTACATAACAAAAAAACTTAAAAATAATATCGGCCCACAACAATTAAGTGGCAATACGATTAGTGATGATAAAGGCATGGCGTCGGTCCTAAATTCAACCTTTAGTAGCGTATTTACAAAAGAGAACACGACATCGATTCCAGCCCCGAAGAAAATTTTTCAAGGCCCTGAAGAACATAAGCTTGCATTGACCGAAATTGATATCAGCGAAGTGCGTGCGTACCTGCAGAAAATAGATCCAAATAAATCTCCGGGCCCCGACAATTTATATCCTTGCGTGTTGAGAGAATGTAGTCAACAACTAGAATTACCCATAACATTAATATTCAACAAGTCATTAGCACAGGCCAGTGTGCCTCTCGAGTTGAAAAAAGCCAATATTACCCCAATCTTTAAAAAAGGAGATAAAAAAACAAGCCAGTAATTATCGTCCGATCAGCCCTACGTCTGTCCTAATTAAACTCTTCGAAAAAATGATCAGGGATAAAATGATCACTTTACTTGAATCATATGATTTGATAACTGATAGTCAGCGCGGATTTCGTAGTAATCGGTCTTGCCTAACCAACCTACTAACTTTTTTCAACGATGTTTATACATGTTGGGACGCCCGAAGCCCATATGACGTAATTTACCTACATTTTCAGAAAGCGTTTGATAAAGTTCCTCACGTTAGACTTATTTCTAAACTGCGTTCCCACGGTATTAACGACCATCTATGTGCGTGGATTCATGACTGGCTCACTGACAGAGAACAGCGTGTAGTTCTTAATGGTGAAGCATCGGATTGGCAGCCCGTCACCAGTGGCGCGCCCCAAGGTTCGGTCCTGGGGCCAACACTATTCATAATCTACGTGAACGACTTAGAAACTGATATTCAATCAAAAGTAGCCAAATTCGCCGACGACACGAAATTAGGAGGTACGGTAATGAACAATGAAAGTTGCAAAAAGATTCAATCAGACTTAATAAGACTTGCCGACTGGAGCGAAAAATGGCAAATGAGTTTTAACGTAGATAAATGTAACGTAATGCACATAGGTGAAAAAAATCCTAACTTTAAATATCAGATTCAAGGACATGAGCTCAGCGAAGTAAAACAAGAAAAGGATCTTGGTGTCATTATCAGTAACACCCTTAAAATGAGTGATCAATGTTCTGCAGCGAGTAAAAAAGCCAATATGATGTTAGGATTAATATCAAGAAACTTTGATTATAAATCACCCGAACTTATGAAGAGATTATATTTAGCATTTGTAAGACCACACCTAGAATACACCGTTCAGTTCTGGTCACCGAACTATATCAAAGATCAAGTTTTGCTAGAAAGGATACAGCGACGAGCAACCAAACAAATTCCAGCGCTCCGAAACTTGCCATATGACGAGCGTTTAAAGCGTTTAGATATGTTTTCCCTAAAAAAGCGAAGGATAAGAGGGGACTTAATTGAAGTGTTCAAAATCCTTAATGGATTCGACAATATTAACCCAGATAGTCTATTTCAGAGAGACACCAACACAATAACACGCAGCAACGGTATGAAGTTAAAGGGAAATCGATGTAACACATTGGTGCGCAAAAGTTTTTTCAATAATAGAGTCGTCGATCTCTGGAATAGACTCCCACCATCAGTAGTTAGCGCACAGAGTATCAATAGCTTCAAGTCTTCATTGGATAAGTACTTCAGGGATATAAGATTATACTGACCCTTCTTGGCATGTTTTCAGACAGATTGCAGCAAGACGTCAACCTAAATTCATATTATTCTCCCCAACAACCTAGATTGCAAGTAGCGTAAGTTAACAATAGAGTAAAGCAATAGTTAATGTCCGCATGACAGGTGGAGTGAGGTGTGGGTGCAGTAAGGTGACAGGTTACTTGTGCCGTGCCTAGTACCGCCGGTAAAACGAGGATCAAGCCTCCACCTGTGCCCCTGAAACTACACCTCACCCATCGTGAGTATTAGGGGGGATCCTGAGGCTGCCCTGTGCAGGCCACTCGTCCTCTTCCATACTCCTTGTGTTTCTGTGTTCTTATGTTCTTATGTAATGAAGTAATTTTCCCCCACAGCTTAGGTTACCAGTAGTGTAAGTTAAGGGTAGTAATTTCCTCTTATTTCTCTCTTTACTGTAAAATTTCCATGTCCCATTCCTCCTTAAAGGTACATGGTGTTCTCTTCTAAATATTTCCTGCCGGCACGTTGCCGGAGGGAGAGGTGGGTGGGGAGGAGCCTTCATCTATTCTGTCCTGTCCTACCACACGTAGATTACTAGTAGTAGCGGTAGTAAACAGACACCCTCGCCATAGACCGATAGGTCTTCTGGTGTCTGTTCCTCCTATGTATTCCTATGTATTAGTGGCTGCCGTGATGTATGTCTCTTGCTATCTTCATCCTAGCTTTCAATCCAAGCTGGATGCTGCATCTATGTATGCCAAGATGTCACTTCCTCTCGTGCCCATGACCTTGATCCTACAGAATTTTCCACCATTTGTCTAAGACTTCTGTCATACTCCATATGAGGACAGAAAAGACCCTTGTATGTGGACAGCATGTGTGAGGGGGAATAGAACTGGTGAAAACGATACAAATGCATAACCTCGAAGACACTGATTTAGCAAGAGAGGAAATAAGTTTTCTATTATATTTCAAAAGTGTATTTGTTACGTGTATATTTTCAGCTTTACAGCTGCTATCATTTAATAAACCGTTTATTATTATTATTATTATTACGTACATTCTCTCAATGTTTCTCAATTATTTCCTGAATGTATCCAAGTTGTTTCTCAACTGCTTCCCGAGCCACTAGGGAAACGTCTGGGATACATTGTTGTCATACAGAGATTCCTGGTGTGGACGCGCCTTAATGTCCTGCCTGCCTGTGCCGTGAGCTGTGTCGGGTGGCGGTTCTCAGTCTGTCAGTCTGAGTTGCCAGTTATGTAAGTGGGGTCTGTCTGTCTGTCTAAATTAGTGACTCTGTCTGTCTGTCTGCTCGTCTGTGTCTTGGTGACTGTCTGGCTGGGCGTCGGTTAGTCTTTTTCTCGGTTATCTCAGGCGACTGTCTGTGTGTTGTAAACTGAACAAATCAGTGACTCTTTTTTCTGTTTTCTTGTCTGGCTGTGTATGTGTTACGGGCTGTGTTGCGTCTCTCTCTCTCTCTCTCTCTCTCTCTCTCTCTCTCTCTCTCTCTCTCTCTCTCTCTCTCTCTCTCTCTCTCTCTCTCTGTTCGTTTTTCAGAAGAGGAAAGTAGAGTGGGAAAGATAAATCAAGGAGGAGAAAGAAAGGAAAGGAGGAACCAGAGAAGAGAGAATCAAGGAGGAGAAAGGAGAGGAAGAGGGAACTTGAAAGGGAAGGAGAGAATTATATTTTGAGTCGGTCCGAAGCAATGATGTTTTATTTTTATTTATCATTACTTTATTTATTTATTTTTGCTTCACTTTAATCCCTTCTTCCCGCACCCACATCCTCGGTGCTCCCTGTTCCTTAGTGGGGAGAGGAAGGGAGGAAGCAGGAAGGATGGAACACACGCACTGATCCTGCATCCTCCACATCATAAAATAAAAACTGATGGTGATTCGAGACTCGCGGCCTTCGAACCCACGAGTGAAGCAACGAACCACCTCAACCATCACACGGGAGCAATCATCTCCACAACACAATCTCCTTAGCCATTAAACACAGGAATATAGAAACCTTGGAGCATCGGAGTATGAGAAGCACACTAGTCTACCTTCCATTACGTTCAACATGACCAAAATAACCGGTATCCGTTGAAGCGTTTAAGTTCATTTAGTTAGAGTTTCAAGATTCGTCTGTTGCTCTCCACTCGGATGCTAACCCTTCGTCAGTCGCCGCGAGAGTTGGAGACAGGAAGGCCGCGTCGTGTCATGTCTTCATATTTATTGTGTGTTTTGGTGGCGTGTGGCGTTGCGGAAGGAAGCTGCGGACGGGTAGGGAGGCGGGGGGCACGAGCTGCGCTGGGAAGAAAGGTGAGTGGTCCTTTGTTGGGAGGTGAGCCGAGCGTCCATCATGGGCCAGGAGGGTGGTAGCTGGCCCCTCCAGCCTTCACGTGAGGAAGAAAGCGGGATACAAATATCTACCGCAAACTTTTTAACATGTTTGTTTTATTTCATTGATGTAAACGATTTTATGCACAATATTTCAACATGGACTGAACAAATTTGTGATTTGTGTACTAAAGTCTACCGAATCTATCTTGAGCCTCTAGGCACGGCTCCCTGAGCCGCGCTAATGCTGCATCACCCTGTCGCTCTCCCAGAGGAGCTGGTCTCTCTCTCTCTCTCTCTCTCTCTCTCTCTCTCTCTTATTTGCGTTATATTTAATATATTTTGCTTGGCTGTGCAGGACGCGAGTGAGACTTACGTGAGTCTTCCATGGTGGCGGAAGGGTGAATGGTGCGGCGCCATCACATGAGCCGCGTTGACAAGTTAAATGGAAGGTTTACAGAGGCGCTGTCTTTCCCTCAAATACCAGGCAAGATGGACATACTTACTAAGAGGTGAAACCATCATGGAGGGCGGAAGGCAACAGTTGGCAGGAACGGCGCACCTGCCCGTGACGTCACTTGGTGGTGGAAGGATAGGTCCGCCAGTGCAGGCAGCAGCAGTGCTGGTCGGGAGGCCAGGGAGTGCAGGTCGAGCGCGCTTCATAACCTTGCTATGCCAGCAAGTTGTATGGTGAATGGGTGCACGTCAGTGTACTCAAGAGGGACTTCTCTTCGATTTCATAGGCTCCCAAAGGATGAAGACCTTACTAATTTACTCTATATTGATTATGCAGCCTTAACTCTGTACAATAGAATTTTGGCAACTGATAATTGATTTAATATAAATTTCTTCATTGTCTAATATTCGATTGAAATATGCCCGTTATGAAGCTTCTGCTCGACGGACCATATATATATATATATATATATATATATATATATATATATATATATATATATATATATATATATATATATATATATATATATATATATATATATATATATATATATATATATATATATATATATATATATATATATATATATATATATATATATATATATATATATATATATATATATATATATATATATATATATATATATATATATATATATATATATATATATATATATATATATATATATATATGTGTGTGTTTGGCATTGTATATTCTTATGGCAATAAATGTTTACTTACTTACTTACTTACACACACACACACACACACACACACACACACACACACATGGCAGGTTTGGTAAAGATGCATGCAGATATGCATAGAGGACACACACACACATAGTCCAACGCCTGCTCCTACATGGAAGCTCCCTATGTCATGTCCCAGACCAACAGACAACCACCCATGCATGAGATATAAGGGAGACTATTTGCCAGCAGCTAGTCAGCCCACCTATCTGGTTATATGGTTACCAAGCAGCGTGTAAATTTTGTACAGATACGTATACTGTTAGCCATTGTCTGTTCCTGAAATAAAGTGACAGACATTTGGTAATGGGATGGGGAGGGTCACCAACGTACGTATCAGGCGCGACTTCTAAATTACATTAGAATACCATTACCGTACCATTTTCTTTCACCCCCTGCCTACCCCTCTCTCTCTTTTCCAGATCGTGACGTCACATGCGCAGTAGGTGGAGAGGGGGGGGTGAACGGTTCCACCTCTTGTTTTTTACGCCTTGATACCAGGCCTCTCATAACACCATGCAGTCGTATTATATATATATATATATATATATATATATATATATATATATATATATATATATATATATATATATATATATATATATATATATTCCATAAATAAATAACGTACAGACTAACTGTGAGACAGATGGTGACGGCGGTGATAGTGGTGATGGTGGTGATAGTGGTGGTGGTGATGGTGGTGGTGATAGTGGTAGTGGTGGTGAAAGTGATGATTGAGGAAGGTTGTATTGGTGGTGGCGATGGTAATGGTGATGCTGGCACTGGGGCGCCTGAAGGTCATGGTGGTGATGGAGGTTGTGATGGTGATGATGGTGACAATGATAACGATAGTGGTGATGATGGTGGCAGCTTGTGTTCATCGCTGAAATAGTCGTGATGATGGTAGTTGGAGACATGGTGATGATGGTGACAATGATGAAGATAGTGGTGATGATGGTGGCAGCTTGTGTTCATCGCTGAAATAGTCGTGATGATGGTAGTGGGAGACATGGTGATGATGGTGACAATGATGAAGATAGTGGTGATGATGGTGATAGCTTACCATAGTGGAGGTAGTGGTGGTGATGGTGATGGTAGTGTTGAGGATGATGACAATGATGACGGTGGTGGTGATGGTAGTAATAGAGGTGATGATTGTAGTCATGCAGACAATGATGATGAGTGTGGTGGTGGTGGTGGTGGTGGTGGTGGTGGTGGTGAGGCAGCCCATTGTCCTTTTTACCTTGACATAAATTGACGAACGAAGATTGGACTACATTTTCTCGGTCATTATCACATGAAAAAGAATATCAAAACAGAAGGTTACGCAAAGCCTTAGCCGCCAAGCATCACGTGTAAAGAGTCTGCCTGTATTCCCTCGCAGAATATTACTCCTGCATGCACTCATTGCCGTGACTATTGATCTTGCGCCGCCATCTCCCTGCAAACTGTCGAATCTCACCAGGTTAGGAAGCATCAACGCCACCCTTCGCCTGAGTACATTCGAGGTGGGGATTTTAAACCTCCCAAACTTAATCGTACGTCTCCCTCCCTTGTTTGTGTGTCAGTCTTCGAAGGAGGAGGAGGAGGATTGATTCAACATTCCTTGCTTAGTTCTTTCTTCGTGCGACGGCCCACACTTAATCGTGCTTCTCCTTCCCTTGTTCGTCTGGCAGTCTTCGAAGGAGGAGGAGGAGGATTGATTCAACATTCCTTGCTTAGTTCTTTCTTCGTGCGACGGCCCATACTTAATCGTGCTTCTCCTTCCCTTGTTCGTCTGTCAGTCTTCAGAGGAGGAGGAGGAGGAGGATTGATTCAACAGTTCTTGCTTAGTTCTTTTTTCGTGCCTGCCTTCTGTTTGTATACTCTAGATTACCAGAATTACTTTCATGATTAAGAGTACCAAATTAGACAAGCACAAATATTTAAAAGCTGTAAACTACAGGAAAAACTAGTATAGTCGAGGTTACCAGGATTACCTTCAAGATCAAGATGATGTAACAGGACTCAATCGCAAATTTCCAAAAGTGGGTAAAGTATAGCAAAAGTCTGGGCGCGGCCGTCTGGTGGGTCAGCCTCCGTTAGAGCGTCAAGTCATGGAAGTGAAGGGTCAAGGCCAGGAGGTTCGAATCCCTGTGGCGCCGCGGACGTCAGGAAGAGCTTCAACACCCCGATCCTCAACCCCCCGAAATAGCGATCCCATATAAACAAGAGTAAAAGCTGTCAAGAGAAAAGAGAAAAAGGAAATATTGTAAAAGTTTTGCTTATATCTGCGTCCCTGGAGTCGGTTATGTAATGTAGTTTTGGATGCTGTTGGAAAATGGTGCGTCACGAGAGAGGACGCCAGAGATATCCCCGTTGCTGGCATAACCTCTACTTTAGTGTATTGTTTCTCGTGCATGCGTACCAGGAGTTGGTGTTATGTAATGTAGTTTTGGATGCTGTTGGAAAATGGTGCGTCACAAGAGAGGACGCCAGAGATATCCCCGTTGCTGGCATAACCTCTACTTTAGTGTATTGTTTCTCGTGCATGCGTACCAGGAGTTGGTGTTATGTAATGTAGTTTTGGATCCTGTTGGAAAATGATGCGTCACGAGAGAGGACGCCAGAGATATCCTGTTGCTGGCGCATTCTCTCCTTGATTTTATTTTGGCTCGTATCTACGTCCCAGGAGTCGGTGTTATGTAATGCAGTTTTGCCCCCTGCTAGAAAATAGTGCGTTACGGAATTGCTGACCTGAGAGATCCTGTGCTGCCACGCACTCTACTTTATTTTGGCTGACCGATGCGTCCCAGGAGTTGATGCTACTTAAAGCAGCGTTGGATCCTGTTGAAAATGGTGCGTCACGAGATTGATGATGCTTGAGATATCCTGTTGCTGGCACTGTCTCTACTTTGTTCTAGTTTAGCCCATTCGGGTTACGGAGTTCAGTCTGCCGCCCTGTTAGGTAACGCTATTTTCTGTGTTTTGTTGTTGTTGTTGTGAGAAGTACATGTAGGTTTTCAAAAAATTATTCAGGCACCTCAAAAATAATAATCGTGTGTTCGCTTTTTGTAAATCTTAAGGCAGTCTAATGTTTTTTTTGTATCACCTATTTATTTATTTATTTACTTAATGCATTCCACTGACGTCTCTTCACATCCACACACTTAAGTTTCTCTCCTCGCTCTCAAAATGGAAAGAAAAAACTACAAAACCTGCCACCGGTCTAAACTTATCTTTCTATTATTTTTTTGTTTCATCCCGAGTGCACAAACAGGTGACGGAAGCAAGGAATGTTGAACTAAGCCCGAGCCGTTTACCGCCCCCTCTAATGAACTCGGCGAAGACTGGCGTTTATATTTCCTAACCTGACAAGATTCAACATTACATTTTGTTTAGCAATTGTACTCTCGCAAGGAACAGAGGAGGAGGAGGAGGAAGAGGAGGAGGAAATAACAAGAACATGGTAAGAAAAGGAGGTAGACAGTAAAGAAGGAAAGGTAGTAAAGGAGGGAGATGGAGGAGCAGGAGAATGAGAAGGCGAAGGAAGAAGAAGAAAAAACGAAGAGTAGTGGAACGAGAGGAAGAGATGAGGTTTTCGAGAGAGAGAGAGAGAGAGAGAGAGAGAGAGAGAGAGAGAGAGAGAGAGAGAGAGAGAGAGAGAGAGAGAGAGAGAGAGAGAGAGAGATTTACATAGATAGATTTACATAGAAAATCAGACCACACAGACCCCATGGTCCAGACTTGGTGGTCTGTCCTTAAACCTAAGTGATTTTACATTAATCAGAAGACTCCAAAACGTTGCACTTCTACTCTAGTTGATATTAAGTTGAAGGAAGTGACGGTCGAGCTTATTTTTGAAGGAGTCAATCGTGTTACACTGGACCACTGATGGTGGGAGCTTATTCCATTCTCGCATTACAACGTTGGTGAAGAAAAATTTGGTGCAGTCTGAATTTACTTGTCTACATCTGAGTTTTACGCCATTGTTCCTCATGCGCAAAGTGTCATCGATCATAAACAATGTTGATCTGTCTACATTCGTGAAACCATTAAGTATTTTAAAACATTCGATCAATTTTCCTCGGAGGCGACGTTTCTCAAGAGAGAACATGTTAAGGGTAGAAAGTCTTTCTTCGTAGGATTTGTTGCGCAAGGAAGGGATAACTTTCGTTGCCCGACGCTGAACACCTTCTAATTTAGCAATATCCTTTGCATGGTGGGGAGACCAAAACTGTACCGCATATTCCAAGTGGGGTCTGACTAAACTGTTGTAGAGCGGGAGTATTACATCTTTATTCTTAAATAAAAAGTTTATTTTAATGAAGCCCAACATTCTGTTCGCTTTATTTGCTGCATCGATGCATTGCTGTGAGAATTTGAGGTTTGACGCTATTTTGACCCCCAAGTCCTTGACGCATTGAACGCTTTTGAGTTTAACGCCGCGCATTTCGTAATCAAATTTCTTATTCCTTGTTCCAACTTGAAGGACCTGGCACTTGTCTACGTTAAAGGGCATCTCCCATCTATCCGACCAAGCTGAAATTTTGTGCAAATCCTCTTGGAGGCTTTGCCTGTCTTCGTCAGTGAGAACCGAGTTACCAATCTTTGTGTCGTCTGCAAATTTACTAATGCGGTTATTGAGTCCAACATCCACGTCGTTGATGTAAATAATGAAGAGCACTGGGCCAAGAACCGAGCCCTGAGGGACGCCACTAGTGACCGGCGCCCACTCTGAGTTAAATCCGTCAATCACTACTCTTTGTTGTCTGTTGCTCAACCAATTCGCGATCCATTGGTTTACCTGACCGTCAATACCTATTTGCTTTAATTTGTAAAGTAATTTATGATGCGGGACTTTATCAAACGCTTTCTGAAATCAAGATAGACTACGTCCAGTGATTTGGTTACGTCATAAACAGTGAAGAGGTCGTTATAAAAGGTTAATAGATTTGATAGGCAGGATCTTTTGTTTCGGAAGCCATGTTGTGAGTCCCCAATTAATGAGTGGCTTTCAAGGTAACTCACAATTTTGTCTATAATTATGCCCTCAAGTAGCTTACCTACAACCGAAGTTAGACTAATGGGCCTGTAATTACCTGGTACTTTTTGTCTCCTTTCTTAAAAATCGGTGTCACGTTAGCCTTTTTCCAATCTGAAGGGACAATGCCTTGTCGCAAGGACATATTGAATACGGTTGTGAGGGAGGAGAGTATTTCGCACTTTGTTTCTTTCAGCAGAGTTGGATATACTTTATCAGGTCCAGGACTTTTATTTGTTTTAAGTGATTTGAGGGCTTTAAGGACTTCATCGGGTTTTATTTCAAAGTTAGACAATGCATGCTCGGGATTTACATTAGTACTGGTGTTGTTGTTGGTGGTGGGAGGACTGTTATTATTAAACACCGAGGAAAAGTAATTATTTAATAGGTTTGCAACGTGTTGGCTGTCAGTCACTAGTGCACCGTCGCTGTTTGTTAAAGGTCCAATTCCACTTCTGATCGCCTTTCTGTTGTTTATGTAACTGAAGAAGGATTTCGGATTATTTTTACAGTTGGCTGCAATATTTTCTTCATATCTACGCTTTGCCTGATGCACTAATCTTTTTACTCGTCGCCTTGCATCATTGTAAAGTCTCATGTTTTCGGGCGTCCTTTGGTCTTTCTTTAACCTGTAAGACAATTTTCTCTCCTTGACTGAGTGTTTAATTTCGCTATTAAACCAAGGTGGACTTTTATTAGTGTTAATTCGCTTCTCGCACAAGGGGACAAATGTGTCCTGCTGAGTGAGTAAGTGATTTTTAAAGTTTAGCCAGGCGTTCTCTGCATTGCCGTCATCTGATAGTTGCATATCTATTAGTTTTCGTCGGATTTCTACGAAGTTGGCTCTTTTGAAATTGGGCACCTTAACTTTATTTTCAGTCACCGATGTTTGAGCTCTAATGTCAACGCGCACTAATTTATGATCGCAGGAACCGAGGTGTTCTCCTACCGTGACATTACTGACTAGGTTATCTTGGGTCGCTATAACAAGGTCAAGTATGTTATTTTGTCGAGTTGGTTCAGAAACCATTTGGCTTAGATAATTTTCCTCTAGAAATTCGATCATTCTATGGGACTCACCTTCTGTACCCGACAGTGTCGCCAGTCGATATGGGGAGGTTAAAGTCTCCTAGTATCAGTGAGTCGCTGTTATTAAGTGACTGCCTTAAGACGCTGTACATTTCAAGATCGCCATCAAGTGATTGCCCGGAGGCCTGTAAGTGACAGATATATTTAAATTGACTTTTGCAATGTTTACTCGCACGCACAAATGTTCAACGTTACTGTTTCTTGGTGTTTTGTCAGTAGGTTGCAAGTAGTAGCTTTTGACAAAAGGGCGACACCACCCCTCTATGGTTTACACGATCATTGTTGAAGAATCTGTAGCCATCTATGTTGTATTCGGAACTTAAATCAATATTAGTGGTGTCGATAAATGTTTCGGTTATAGCAATTACGTCAAAGTTTTCTGTCAGAGCAAGACATCGCAGTTCATCAAATTTGTTTCTTAGGCTACGCGCATTGAAACTAAGGACTCTTAGGTTATCTTGAAGCTTGGTAATAGAGGTACTGGAGGGTTCAATGTTACGAGTCTGTTGCGGTGTATGGTGTCTATTTACACGGGCGGGATGGAAGGACGTGGCTGAGAGTCGTGTTTTGTTGTTCGGGCGTTACGTACGGCGTTGTTGAGGAGCCTTCCGAATCTGGCTGCCCCGATGGGGGACAGGTGTATGCCGTCCCTTTGGAAAAGTTTACTCTGACCGTAGAAATGGTTCCAGGCGTTAAAGAACTCGACGTCAAGTTCTCCGCAGAGAGTCTGTAGGCGGTTGTTGAGGCTGAAGGCCTTACTGTAGAAGTCGCCCTCATCCCATGTCCGTGGTAGAATTCCTGAAATCAAAATATTAGGGGATTTAGACTTATACTGCTGGATGAGCCTACGGTACTTGTCCAGCAGAGAGAGAGAGAGAGAGAGAGAGAGAGAGAGAGAGAGAGAGAGAGAGAGAGAGAGAGAGAGAGAGAGAGAGAGAGAGAGAGAGAGAGAGAGAGAGAGAGAGAGAGAGAGAGAGAGAGTAAAGGTCCATATCTCTTAAATAATCACAGAAAAATCCTATAATGTGTTCTACCTCGACTCTGGCTTATGTTCTTTACCTGTTTGTCCGTAGTCACCCGCCGCGGCCCACCTGTGATTAGCTCCCTACCGCCGCGTCCTCAGGTGCGCGCGTGCTACATGTCACCTTGGCCTTGCTACACGCCTTCCTCTCCGCCCTTCGTTATGACGGGAACCAGAACAGGATTTGCATTTATCGCTGATTTGTGATAGTTCGAAATCAGTAGGATATATATAAACTTCTCAATCAGTAGGATATATATAAACTTCTCAATCAGTAGGATATATATTAATTTCTCAATCAGTGGGATATAGATAAACTTCTCAATCAGTAGGATATATATAAACTTCTCAATCAGTGGGATATAGATAAACTTCTCAATCAGTGGGATATAGATAAACTTCTCAATCAGTGGGATATAGATAAACTTCTCAATCAATAGGATATAGATAAACTTCTCAATCAGTAGGATGTATATAAACTTCTCAATCAGTGGGATATATATAAACTTCTCAATCAGTGGGATATAGATAAACTTCTCAATCAGTGGGATATAGATAAACTTCTCAATCAATAGGATATAGATAAACTTCTCAATCAGTAGGATATAGATAAACTTCTCAATCAGTAGGATGTATATAAACTTCTCAATCAGTGGGATATAGATAAACTTCTCAATCAGTGGGATATAGATAAACTTCTCAATCAGTGGGATATAGATAAACTTCTCAATCAGTGGGATATAGATAAACTTCTCAATCAGTAGGATATAGATAAACTTCTCAATCAGTAGGATGTATATAAACTTCTCAATCAGTGGGATATAGATAAACTTCTCAATCAGTAGGATGTATATAAACTTCTCAATCAGTAGGATATAAATTATATAAACTTCTCAATCAATAGGATATAGATAAACTTCTCAATCAGTAGGATGTATATAAACTTCTCAATCAGTGGGATATAGATAAACTTCTCAATCAGTGGGATATATATAAACTTCTCAATCAATAGGATATAGATAAACTTCTCAATCAGTAGGATGTCTATAAACTTCTCAATCAGTAGGATATATATAAACTTCTCAATCAATAGGATATAGATAAACTTCTCAATCAGTGGGATATAGATAAACTTCTCAATCAGTAGGATATAGATAAACTTCTCAATCAATAGGATATATATAAACTTCTCAATCAGTGGGATATAGATAAACTTCTCAATCAGTGGGATATAGATAAACTTCTCAATCAGTGGGATATAGATAAACTTCTCAATCAGTAGGATGTATATAAACTTCTCAATCAGTAGGATATATATAAACTTCTCAATCAATAGGATATAGATAAACTTCTCAATCAGTGGGATATAGATAAACTTCTCAATCAGTAGGATATAGATAAACTTCTCAATCAGTGGGATATAGATAAACTTCTCAATCAGTAGGATATAGATAAACTTCTCAATCAGTGGGATATAGATAAACTTATCAATCAGTGGGATATAGATAAACTTCCCAATCAGTGGGATATAGATAAACTTCTCAATCAGTGGGATATAGATAAACTTATCAATCAGTAGGATATAGATAAACTTCCCAATCACTAGGATATAGATAAACCTCACCTCGGCGTCTACGTTTTCTCCCCCGCGGTGCACCTCTGACCGCCCTCTTTTCTTCTTGCATTCTTTGTTTTCTTCGCATTATTGTTTTCGTTATTCTTCCTCCTCTTAATTATTTTCTTCCACCAGCTCTTTCTCGCGTTCTCCCTCTTCTCTTCCTCCCAGATCCGTTTTTTCTCTCCTACCTTCTACTTTTATCTACCATTCTCTCTCGTTCTTCTTCCCTCCAGTAACTCTTTTTCCCTTCTAGTTTCTGTAGTCAAGAGCGCGGCTATAGCAGGAATAAGTTTTTGGAAGAAGGGTTTGTGGATAGAAAGAACAGCATTGCCACGCTTCATGTCTCTTATTTTTCATTTTTTCGTCATCTTTCTCTGCTTCTCTTTTGGTTAGTTCTTCAACCGTTTTTACATTAACCTTTTTTTTTCCTCACTTCCACCTCTTTATTTTATCCACATTTCTCCCTTCGTCCTCTTCCTCCTCCTCCTCCTCCTCCTCCACCTCGCCCTTCTCCACCTCATCTTCATTGTCGCCATTCTGCAATCCTCTTTTAACCAATCTCTTGCCTCTCTCTCTCCCTCTTTTCCTCCTCCTCCTGTTCCTCCTCCTCATATTATCTTCTCATCAACCCCTTCCCACCTCCTTCCGTCTCATTTTCCTCCTACCCACCAATTTGTCTAGCCACTCCCTTCCTCCACCCTCTTCCTCCTCCACCTCCCGTCCCTTCTCTTCCCCTCCAGGTCGTTTTCCCTCCCCCATCTTCCCTTCTTCTCCCCTCCTCTCTCTCCCTCTACTCACTCCGTCACTGAGGCCGCTTCAGGGACCCCGCCGTAATTTCCCGAATGGTATTGTCGAATCTCGCGTATATCACATTAGTCCTACCCTCCGTCACGCCGCGCCCAAGGACTGGAAGGCGTCTGTGCGGGCGAGAAGGCGGGTGTGGCGGCGGGCGGGTCATGGTTGAGTGGAGTGCGCTCTCTAAGTGGTACTGGTGGTGGTTGTGGTAGTGTAAGGATGAAGCAATGGTAACTCGGTGATGGTAGTGGTTGATCATATTAGGGTGGTGGTCGAGGTTACGTTGGTGGTTTTTGTGGTGGTAGTGTAGGGTTGAACACTGGGACGCGGTGGTAGTGTAGGGTTGAAACACCGGGGACGCGGTGGTGGTAGTGGTGATGGTGGTTGTGGCAGGGATGACGTACTCATACTCGGTATTCATAGTATAATACACTCGAATACGGTACTTTGTGTATTCATATTCGGATTCCAATAATTATTGATGGAAATCAAAGTATTCGCATTCGTATTCAAATACAAGGGAAAAGTATTCGTATTCTGCAAGTAATCTGACGAATACTCCAAAATTTATTATCAGAAATAGCAGCCGTTGTTCCTTATACGTTGTAAAGTAGGTGTGACACCCCTGTACTGGCACCAGTCATGTCACTGTTCATGAACTCATGTTACTGTTGCATAACTTTAGAACAGCGCTGTACCCATGCAGTTACGTTAAGAAGGTATTTTCCAATAAAAAGTATTCATGAATACTTTCAAGAAGTATTCGTATTTGTATTCGAATTAAAAACATTTCAGTATATTCGAATTCGTCTTCGTATTCGTCGGAATTTGAAGTATACGTATTCGAACACACAACTCTTGTATTCCCTCCATCCATCCCTGCCCTTCTCGTTGTTGCCCTACCAACAGTGTGTGAATAATGGCGGTGGAGGAGCTGCTGCCTTTGTTGTTGTTATTGGTAGTAGTACATAGTAATAGTAGTAGTAGTACAAGTAGTAGAAGTAGTAGTAGTAGTAGTAATAAGAACATAAGAACGTAAGGAGTCTGCAAGAGGCCGGTTGGCCTTTACAAGGCAGCTCCTGTACACTCAGCCCCACCTTACCCCACCATCCATGGCTTTATCTAACCTCTTCTTCAATGTATCTATGGTATTGGCACCCACAACATGGCTCCCAAGCCTGTTCCATTCGTCCACCACTCTATTAGTGAACCAATTCTTGCCTATGTCTTTGTTGAATCTGAATTTGTCTAACTTAAAACCATTGCCACGCGTCCTACCTGGCTCTTTTACTATCAAAATCTTATTGACATCCCCTTTATTAAAGCCCTTCATCCATTTATAGGCTTCGATCTAGTCTCCTCGCAACCTTCGCCTTTCTGGAGAGTGTAGATTTAAATGCTTAACTCCGCTCCCTCACTCCCTCACCCTCGCTCCCACACACTAACTCCCACTCACCTATCCCTCTCACCCACCCCTCTCAGGTAACCCTCTCACCACCACGTAACACCCCTCTTATTTTCTCCCACTCCTTAACCCACTATCTTTATCTCTCTTCCTTGCCTCCACATATATCTTCTCCCTTCCCTCTCTTCCACCAATCCACACACTCCCTCCTCCCGTTACCCAGCATCCCTCTCATCTCCCTTCCCTCCATCTCTTCCACCACGCTACAGTCATCTTCTCCCATCTCCTTCCACCCATCCACTCACTTAGCCTCAGCGTTACAGAGCCTTCCTCTCGTCTCTCTCCTTTCCATCTCTTCTACATTCAGCCTCCCTCTCGTCTCCCTTCTCTCCATCTCCTCTACATTCATCTCCCTCCCTCCCGTCAGTAAGGTACACTCACACACCCTCTCTCTTCTTTCCATCTCTTCTACATTCAGCCTCCCTCTCGTCTCCCTTCTCTCCATCTCCTCTATTCATCTCCCTCCCTCACGTCAGTAAGGTACACTCACACTCCCTCTCTCTCTTGCAGCATCTCTCTCATTTTTCTTCCCTCCATCTCTTCCACCCATTCATCTGTGTTTCTCTCTTCCTCTTTCGCATCCTCCCTCTCATCTTTTCCCTCGCCCCCATTTCCATCTTTTCTTCTCCCTTTCTTCCGCCATCAAGTACCACTCATCCTCCTTCCCTTCCTCTCTTCCTCCCTCTCTCTTCTGTCTTCCTCCTTGTTGGTCTCTCAGCGCAAGAAAATAATAAAAAAGAAAGCATCGGTAGCGTGACGAAACAGGAAATGGTTCTTATAATCATTTGTAGTTGTTTTATTTATTTTGTGTTTTTCCTAAGCATTATTTGACTTTTTTTTTTGTTTTGTTCGAGCAGTCATTTGTCAATGTCTATTCTCGTATTTATTTTTAATTACTCAGTTTTTTGTTCTTTGTGTTATTCTCCGCAGCGTGGTTTGAGTGTTTGTGATTTGTGTCTTAGCTGTCGTTTGTCTCGGTCCATTCTTTGATTCATTTTTTCAATTTTTTTGTATTGGTTGATGTGCATTAATTAGCGAGCACTCAGTCTTCTCCATCTTTTATCTGCCTCGACGTGTAAAACAGCAAAAGATAAAAAAAAAAGACTCGTTTCATTATTAACGCGGCGAGCTAATGGCATGAATTACTGCAGTGTTTTTGTTTTCTTCAGTTCTGTCGGTCAAATCCTGTCTGTCGGTCAAACACTATCTCTGCGAAGCCCTTTTTTTCTTTTTTTACATGGCCATAGCACCGGTAGGCTCGCTCTCCTTTGGGGTAGTAGTGGACGGCCCCAGAACGTTAGCGGCGCAGGTGAATTCTATTTATAGTGATTGCCGTGATATCTGACTCTTGCTTGGCCCATGCTGGCCCCCGGTGCTCCTCTTGGCTGGAGTCGGTGAAGTAAAGGTAAATTATAGATCTGGGGCAGCACGTAGGTAACCTTCCGCCACTTGACGATGGTTGAAAATTGTCAGCGTCTTGCGATGGGATTTGAACCCGGGTCCTCGGGATTACCACATCCACGCTGACCACTCGGCCACCGCCTCCCCAACATGTTTGCCGTAAGCATCTCGATAGTTAGACCTTCTGCGACCCCCTTTTCGCAATTTACCGAACGAGAGAGAGAGAGAGAGAGAGAGAGAGAGAGAGAGAGAGAGAGAGAGAGAGAGAGAGAGAGAGAGAGAGAGAGAGAGAGAGAGAGATTTACCTAATTGTAGTTTTATTACATACAGCAGAGGCAGTCGAGTGCAAAAAATTAAACTAACGCAAGAAAACCCCGCAGAGTTTACAATATTTCAGTCCTAGTAATAACTCGTAACCATTGCCCTTCCTTCATATCCATATCTTACTGTCGCCATCTTTTCATTGACTTGATGAATGTATTTGTCCTGAAGTGCCTGGGGATTTGGACCGCTCCGTCTGACATCAGTTTCATAAGTGATGCTAAATCTATGCACTTGCTTATTTTTTATCAACTTGGCTTTTTCAACTTCAGATCGCGAGTTCGTGTACCTCCATTGATGTCCCTCTACTGATGTACCTCCATCCACCCGTCAAGAAAGCCTACTGGCGCTTTAGGGCAAGCGTAGAAGAAAAGAAAAGCAGGACAGAGCGATTATGATTCAGTACCTTAAACTTTGCGTCGGTTTTCTTACATTACTTTTATTTTTTCCCTCGATTATCCCCTCTACTGTAAAAAGTATGAAACTACAAGTAAGTAAATACAACAAGAAGAAATATAGATATCGAAGCAAGACACCACCACCACCCTGGCTTCAAATCTGATAGACTCTGCGGGATTTCCATACATCAGTTCAAATTTCTACCTGCGACAGTTAGAATACAGCTACAACTGCGTATAAACAAGTTAGAACATACATCTGAGCCGCTATTACACATCAACGCTGCCGGCTCTCACATACGCAGCTATTTTCATACAGTAGTTAATTTTGTACCGGCGACTGTAAATTCTAACTACAACTACGTGAACACAACAAATTAAAACACACTTCTGACTCACTAATAGACACAACAACATCACAGCCGGCTCTCACATACGTCATTACTCGGCTCTAAATCACTCCCTCGCCTGTGTTTATGATGACAGAGATGCATACCTGCTAAGCGCGTTACTCATTATAAAACACGTAATTGTCAGCCCGTTCGGGAGAGGAAAAACAGCTGCGTGGTGCCCGTCCGTTGATGCCGCTGCCCTGGCCGCTCTGTCGTCCCTACAGAGTTAAGTACATAGAGGGTTCCCAGAGCCTGGATTTTGAAGCAACTGGCGGCCATCTTAGGGTGACGGATGGCGAGACAGAGAGAAATTTAACATCACATAGTTATGTCTGCTAGTGCTATTATCAAGTTAGCAGAAAGACTTTTAATTTCTTGTCCATTTTTTACCCCTGATTATTCTTACATTGGTACATGTCATATACCATCTGAATCGGAAAGATGTGCTGAATTTGAAACTGTAAACGAAAATCTAATGCAATAAAAAGTACATGAATGACAAGGAGTTGAAGCAAAAAAGGTTAACAAAAATGTTTATACACTACCGTGTATTTTTCTCATTATTTTTTTGTAGGTATACCTAAGTGCAATACATTTGTGATGATGATATGCAGCAATGTCTCGTCAACACGATGATCGGCTCGGTTTTCCAAAATATCATAATGGTGGCTAGCTAATAGTGGTTAAGTATAAACATGTGGTATCATGGAAAGGCCGCCAATCCGTCACCCTATGGCGGCCGAGCACAGAGTTACAAGCAGGAGCAGTGGCTTCACCTCTCACCGTGGCGAGACACTGGAGTAGATCCCTCTAGTATATAACTCTGTGGTCGCCCCTCCGTGAGTCATGGGGAGTGCATCATGCTAACGGCGTGCTGGCTACAGGTGGTGCTTTATGTCGAGCCATTAAACTGTTTACATGCGCGTGTTATATTAATCTCTCCATTTATTTGTTTAGCTGTTTATAGGAATGGCGTGATGGGCGGCTATTGCATGTGGCTGGTGTTTTTTGTGTGGGGATTATAATGTTTAGCTGTGCGTGTTTTGGGGTGTTTATTTATTAGTTTATTTGTTTGGTTATGTTTTAGCGGCGTGTTGGTTTTTAGTGGGGGTCGTTTCATGAGTAGTCGTTCAAATGTTAGCTGTTTTATTTATCTGTTTACTTGTTTTTATTTCTTGTGTTCCCTCTTATTTATCTTCCAATGGCGTCTTGATCACTAAACCTTTTTCTCAAATATGTATTTAACCTTTTTTTTATGTCACCTACTTTCCCTTTTTCTTTATCATCCTTCCTTCCTCTCTTCATTTTTTTTTCTTTCGTTCTTTTCGTTTCATTTTCTTATTTTCATTATTTCGTTCCCTCCTAATTTTTCTCCCTTTTCTCTTTTTTTTCTATTGATATGATTTTTGTCCTTTTTTTGCGTCACGAATGTGCAGAAAACATGACAAATTACTCTCCTCCAATATACACACCGTTCTGCCCTTCCCCTCCTTTCCCCTCCCCTATCGTCTGGCATTCTCGAGGCTGAATTATACATTATGAATACATTATACATGAATTATCAGGTTGGCAGCAGTGTGTCATAACAGGTGTGTGGAACTGCCGGGGAGGGAGGAGGGGAACACTGCTGTGGTTAACCTATTCTGTGTACCATGTCATCCTTGGCCATAAACACACCCACAGTACATTTCCAGAGATATTAGAAGTCTGCAGAAGCCTAATGAACGTACACTAACCATTTTTAGCCTATTCTGTATCATTTTTGTCCATAAACACACCTACAATACCTTCCCAGAGATATTAGGAGTCTGCAAAAGGCCTAATGAGCGTGCACGAACCGTTTCTTAACCTTTTCTCTGCACCATGTCATCCTTGGCCATAAACACACCTACAATACCTTCCCAGAGATATTAGGAGTCTGCAAAAGGCCTAATGAACGTGCACGAACCATTTCTTAGTCATAACATCCTCGCCCGTAAAAACACCTCCAGTACCCTGCCTTTCCAGAGATATAAAGTGTCTGCAAAAGGCCTAATGAACGTACACGAACTATTTCTTAACCCATTCTGTGTACCATATCATCCCCTTCATAAACACACCTACAGTACCTTTCCCTTTATACTCTCATTCTCATTTGCCGCCATCACAGGGGTACCGCTGAGCTCGTTCCACTCACCCACTTCCATATCCAGTTTTCCTCGCTCTCCACGCACCAAAAACTCATCCACCGTACCCATTTGCGATACAGGTCTTGAGGTCCCGGTGGAGTATAAGAGTGTTTTACGAGCGTCTCATTGTCCGTAGTCTTCGTCCATAAAACAAACAAACAAAAAGCATGTACACGTGGATGGTTGGCTGGCTGAGTGCGCGTGCGTGGCGTGTACAGGTGTGTGTGTGTGTGTGGGGGGATGTCATGTCAGAGGGAGGGGTAGAGGGGGTGGGTATTTATTTAAGGTATATAGGTGTGTTGATAGTGTTCTTTGAAGCTAGGAGAGGGAAAGAAGGAAGAAAGGAGGGAGGGAGGAAGAAAAAAGACGCAATGGGAGAGAAAAGAGGGAGGAGGAGGAAGGGAAGGAAGAAGGAAGAAGGAAAGAAAGGAGAAGGGGAATCGGGCAGAGGCAGGGCATGGCATACGATCATTGAACGAGAGAGAGAGGAGAGGAAGAGGAAGGGTGACATACTAAAGAAGGATGCAAAAGAGGTGTAGAAGAGAGGAGGAGGAAGAAAGAAGCAATGGAGGAGAAGAGGAGGGAGGAAGAAGGAAGGAGGGAAGAAGGGAGAGAAGGAGAAGGAGATCGGGTGCTGGGGAGGGTGACATAGGAAAGAAGTCTTATCCATCCTAAAGACATGGATGCAAGAAGAGGGTGCAGAAGAGATGGATGACGACTAAACTAGAACTGGATGAACCATATGGTGGAACTGGATGTCTGAGGGAGGGCGAACGAGAAAGAGAGAGAGGGGAGAGGAAGGGGCGTGGTGGGTGACATACTAAAGACATGGATGCAAGAAGAGGGTGCAGAAGAGATGGATGAGGACTAAACTAGAACTGGATGAACCATATTGTGAGGTTGGATGTCTGAGTGGGCGAGGGGGAGAGAAAGAGAGAGGGGAGAGAGGGGAGAGGAAGAGGCGTGGTGGGCGACATACTAAAGACATGGATGCAAGAAGAGGGTGAAGAAGAGATGGATGAAGACTAAACTAGACCTGGGTGAACAATATGGTGAGGCTGGATATGTGAGAGGGCGAGGGAAGAGAGAGTGAGGGAGGGGGAAGATGGAGGAGGAGGAGAGAGGGGGGTGACATACTAACCCACTCGCTGGTACTTCTGAGCCGATTCACTTTCTGTAACCGGCTGGAGGTCTGGCACTGGCACGCTGGAAGGAGGAGAAGAGTAGGCAGCCAGGCGAGCGGACGGGCAGGCAGGCGGGGCACTCGTCACCAGGGTTGGAGTAATTACACTTGAAAAAAAATAATTACAGTTACAATTACTTTTTCATCCTGTCTGTCTGCTGTTAGTGTACCATAGTTTTCCTCCTCGCCCTCATCATCATCATCACAATTATCATCACAATCAGTCAATATTAGTCCACTGTTCCTCATCTGTTGCTCTCTGCTGTTAGTGTACCATCATTTTCATCCTCTCCCTCCTCCTCCTCCTCCCTCCTCTTCCTCCTCCTCCTCATCATCATCACAGCCATTCACTTAATTCACCATATTCCATTTTATCTATTGTTAGAGTACCCCATCCACTTCATCCACCTCCAGCAAAGGCTCTAATAACTATCCCTATTTATTTATCTGTCTGTCCTCCTCATTATTTTCATCATCTTCATCATTACTCATTATCACATTCATGATCAAAATCAGCCACTAATTATCTCCACTATTATCCATGTCACTCTCTCTGCTGTTAGTGTATCCCATCCAGCTCCATCCAACCCCAGCAAAGGTTCTAATAAGTCTCTCTATATGTCTCTACCTGTAGTGTTAGTGTATCCCATCCAGCTCCATCCAACCCCAGCAAAGGTTCTAATAAGTCTCTCTATATGTCTCTCCCTGTAGTGTTAGTGTATCCCATCCAGCTCCATCCAACCCCAGCAAAGGTTCTAATAAGTCTCTTTATATGCATCTCTCTGTAGTGTTAGTGTATCCCATCCAGCTCCATCCAACCCCAGCAAAGGTTCTAATAAGTCTCTCTATATGTCTCTCCCTGTAGTGTTAGTGTATCCCATCCAGCTCCATCCAACCCCAGCAAAGGTTCTAATAAGTCTCTCTATATGTCTCTCTCTGTAGTGTTAGTGTATCCCATCCAGCTCCATCCAACCCCAGCAATGGTACTAATAAGTCTCTCTATATGTCTCTCTCTGTAGTGTTAGTGTATCCCATCCAGCTCCATCCAACCCCAGCAAAGGTTCTAATAAGTCTCTTTATATGCATCTCTCTGTAGTGTTAGTGTATCCCATCCAGCTCCATCCAACCCCAGCAAAGGTTCTAATAAGTCTCTCAATATTTCTCTCTCTGTAGTGTTAGTGTATCACATCCAGCTCACTCCAGCAAAGGTTCTTATAAGTCTCTTTATATGCATCTCTCTGTAGTGTTAGTGTATCCCATCCAGCTCACTCCAGCAAAGGTTCTAATAAGTCTCTCTATATGTCTTTCTCTGTAGTGTTAGTGTATCCCATCCAGCTCCATCCAACCCTAGCAAAGGTTCTAATAAGTATCTCTATATGTCTCTCTGTAGTGTTAGTGTGTCCCATCCAGCCCCATCCAGCACCAGCAAAGATTATAATAGCTCTCTCTGTCTGTCACTCTGCTGTTAGTGTATCCCATCCAGCTCACTCCAGCAAAGGTTCTAATAAGTCTTCCTATATTCATATCTCTGTAGTGTTAGTGTATCCCATCCAGCTCCATCCAACCCTAACAAAGGTTCTAATAGCTCTCTCTGTCTGTCACTCTACTGTTAGTGTATCACATCTAGCTCATTCCAGCAAAGGTTCTAATAAGTCTCTCGATCTGTCTCTCTCTGTAGTGTTAGTGTATCCCATCCAGCTCCATCCAGAAGTGGTTAGCGCAGAGAGCATCAACTCATTCAAGAAACGTATTGATCGCCACTTTGCTGCATCGGGAGTGAACAGAACGTATATCCAAGAGTAGGTGCACGTGCTTTAATCCTTCCCTGCAAGCCACTTCTATGGCAAACGGTGTTAGGAATTAGGTCAATTAACCAGGGGATTAGACAAATTAACTATTTCCCTTATGAACTAGTCTCGGGCCAAGAGTTCAAGCCAACTAAGAGTGTCGTCTGAGCTCAAATAAGCCTTGGATGGTACTTACATGCTTCGCTCATCGGCTCCCAGACCGAGACAGTATCACCGTATTCACTGCCTGAAGACTAAACACATTTACGATGAAAGGAATAACAATAGTTCAGTGTTTCCTTTCATGAAATAAAAAATAATTGCCCTTGCGGCAAGGATAATTTAACCGATCGAAAGTCACGCCATATGGCGAGGGAATTTCAAAATACCCCTTCTGATCAACGTGGTTGGCTTTTGGCCCACTACATCACCTGCTCTCAAGCTAACAACACCTTCAGCACTTCGCCCCACATTAACTCGCGACAGTGCTGACTTAAACTTAGTTCCGAGGACTACAGGACTCCTCCAAAACTTAATTCAAGAGACCACTACTTTTGAAACCCTTCGAAAGATAAGTGCCTCCTACAGTGATTACAAATAGGTATTACTATCAGGCCTGTTAGGATTATCGTTGCAACGCTGGGAGGTGCTTGTAGGGGAAAGCCCGGCACCCCTGATGAATTAGTGGTAAGTGGTTTGTGTGTCTTTTTTGTGGAGTTGTCCTGGTGTAGTTCTAGTGTCTTGCGAGAAACATAACCGTTGGGTACGGTACCGTAAATTCACTGTATCACAACAACGGATTGATTAAATCACTGAACGCAGGCAGCCTATTAAAGAGCCAACAGGGTTTCTGCTGCCTGCTAGTCCATGTTTCCATGTTTCTTCTTCTTTTTCTTTTTCCTCTTCTCTCTCTCTCTCTCTCTCTCTCTCTCTCTCTCTCTCTCTCTCTCTCTCTCTCTCTCTCTCTCTCAGGTGAGTAATCTATTCTTACCTGTTGTTGTTGCAGGTAAGACCGTGGTTTGGTAATGCTGCAGCTGAGGAGATGAAGGCAGGTATGTGGTGATGGTGTGATGGTGGTGGTGGTGATTTGGTGGTTACTGAACGAGGGAGATCTCTCTCTCTCTCTCTCTCTCTCTCTCTCTCTCTCTCTCTCTCTCTCTCTCTCTCTCTCTCTCTCTCTCTCTCTCTCTCTCTCTCTCTCTCTCTCTCTCTCTCTCTTTGTGTGTGTGTGTGTGTGTGTGTGTGTGTGTGTGTGTGTGTGTGTGTGTGTGTGTGTGTGTCAAAAAGTGCGTGCTGGTGAAGTATATATATTTTTAAACAAATTTACATTGTTTTATGTATATTTTGCATATCTGTTTCAATACAAATTTACCTTATCTTATATGCATTTTGTATATTTATTTTAATACAAATTTAATAATTTTATGTGTATTTTAGTATATATATTTAAAAAAAAATGCGTTATTTGATGGGTATTTTGCAACTTTATTTTCATACAAATTTACATTATTTTACTGATATTCTGTTTATTTATTTTGATACGATTTTACATTTTTCTATGTGTATTTTCAATATATTTTTTTATAGATATTTACATTATTTAAACTCAGACTTTATAAAAAGTATGGAGCTCCTCCCGAAGATAAAAAAAATAACACAATATGTTGTCCATGTAATAAGTAGATATCTGCTTATATAACCAACAAAACAAACACAACAATAATTAAATACATTAACAAAAGTAACAAAAACAGGTTCTAAGAAATAAAAATAATGGAGGAGAATAATGAGTGCCAACACCTGACACTCATCTGAGCATGCTTAGCACTGGCCTCAAGAATAGAGCTAAATTTTTCAATGTGGTAACATTGGTGTTTTGCATCAGTGATATATATTTGAAATGTGATGGCCTGTGTGTATAATAGCTTGGTATGTACATATCACGCAACCTTACAATTTCACTATCAGTGCACTCAAAAAGAACATGGATTTCATCTCCCGCAACACCAGCATCACACTTATCTATTACAAAGCCGATCTTCTCTATTTACACCTTGATGCCTGCCAGCATTAACAGTTGCAATAACTGTTGTTACAAGTTCTTAATCTCGTCACCATTATTTGGTTGCTCTTCTGTAACCTTGAAATATAACACTCCATGCCATATTCCACCTTAAACATTTTGTAGTTACTGCACAGAGATTTTGTTACTATGTTGTTGTGCCAAGTTGCAATCCACTGGTCTTTCAATCTAAATTCCACAGCTTTTTTAACCCATGTTTTATTGGGAACATCTTGAGACAACCATAACCATAACATACCACACTCATTACAAATGTTTTTAATACAGGCCAACCATGGAGAACTATATAACCTATCCAAATGTAACAAGCAGTGATACATTACCGAACAAAATTTTGTATCTATCTAAAATAATGTTAGACCAATATCCCATCATTCTGCTCTTTACATGTATGTCAAGTGGAAATACTCCCAGTTCACCATATACCATGTCATTGCTAGTATTCCTATGAGCCCCCAATGCCTGTTTTACAAATTTCATATGCAAAGATTCTAACTCTAACTCTGTAAAATCCCCAAGTCTCTGAAGCAGAGGTCAGTACGGGCAACACTGGGTATTAAATAGTTCAGTTTGCATGTCGGCTGGCAAGTCAAATTTCCTACACTTTCCTATCAGTGAATGCATTGCCTGTGTTGCCTGTTCTTTAAGCTCCAGCTCGCCTTTACGGAACCTTCCATTGTAATTAAATAACACACCAAGATACTTATAGTCTTCCACTACTTCAATGTTTTCACCTCCAAATTCAAATTTGTAGTTATCAATGTTGGCTCTTCCCCTACTAAACATGACTATTTTTGTTTTGTTGCTGTTAAGTTGTAGTTTCCACTGATTACAGCACAAATTAAAAGCAGTCCAGGCTTCCCTCCTCACTGTCACACAAAATAATTGTATCGCCTGCATACATTAATACCAGGAGTTTTAGGTATGAATTTAAGAAATCATCACTGAAATCTACATAATCACAATTAAAATTCAAGCAATTTACTTCCAATATCATTAATATAAAAAGCGAACAGCAATGGTGACAAATGTTCTCCCTGCCTTACCCTGCATTACATACAAAGGTGTCTGATGTCTGTTGGTTCAGCATGACACAAGACCTGATGTTGTCATACATGTTTCTGATTACATTACATATTTTCCCTTGCACCTTTTCCTTCACCAACTTGTACCACAAACCTTCACGCCACACCATTTCAAAAGCTTTCTTGTAGTCCACATACAGACAAAAAAGCTTCCTTTACCTCCAGCTGAACAAATCATTTATACATTTAAGCAAAAATATATGATCCAGTGTAGAGTACTCATGCCTAAAACCTGCTTGTGTTTTATTAGTAATAAACTTAGTGTTTGAGTATTCATTGAGTCTCTCGTAAGCAACTTCCCCATACAACTAAGCAAAGTGATCCCCGGTAGTTATTAACATCCTGAGCGTCACCCTTATTCTTATAATGTGGCACTATTGTCCCAACCAGCCACTCAGATGGCAGCATCAAGAATCTTATCAAACAGCTTAACATATAGGGGGGGCAAAATATGCTGAGTACTTTTAATGTATTCATTTAATATCATGTCAGTTGCTGACGATTTTTTTTTTTTAATATTTCTAGCAACCACTTCGTTGGTTATAGGGTCATTAAGTAATGGTGAGCGTTCATTATCCATATCATCATGATCATTTAGAATATTTACTTCATTATTATCAATGTTGTCATCACTCGCTAACTGTCTGAAATGCTCGGAAATTCATTTAATGTAATGGGATCTGATGGCTCTTTTTCTGACCATTAAGGATTTTCCAGTATTCTTCAGGGTCATCACTTTTGCATTTCCTAAGTACTTTAATTATGTTTGTCTTCTTGTTTTTTTTTATTTTTAAGATTTGTTTTGTATTTTCTGCTTTCCTCAATCATTCCTATTCCTATTCCTGTGCAAATGATATATATGCCTTGCTTTATGGCGCCCCTTTCTTGCTTTCCAGCATTGTTTGTCATAACCATGGAGGTATTATAACAGGAGGCGCCCTCCCGCGCCGTCCCCATACAGGCGAGTGAAGCCAGTGGGCGGAGCTTACTGCGTCTGTGGGCGGAGCTTACAATCGGCAGATAGACCCAAGACATTGCGATCTCCTGGGCTGAACTAAGGGAATTTACGACTTGTTTTTGCATACTAGACGAAAAAAAAAAAATTGATGCTTTGAGTTATGAAAAGTACATAATATTTTCCTATTTATTTAATATAGATCTATTATCAACGACATTAAGACTGGAATCACACGAGCCACTTTTTAGTGGTCAGTGGCCGCCACAAAATAATGGTAAAAATAGAACACACACATCTCTATGGGTGCATGCACACGGGCCACTTTTTTGTGGTCACCAAAAAACAGTGGCGAGTTGTGGCGGGCGGAGCCATTTTCCGACCACGCCACTGTGGCCAGCGATAGATACCGTTGTTTCAAATGGCAGCGTGCACACGAGCCACTATCGGTGGCCACCACCCTGCCACCCGCCGCTTTCCCTCTGTCTTGAGACACTTGAACACCTGAATTTTAACTGTCATAATGATGTATAAGTATGACCACGCTTAACTTGTGTTCAGGATATAATGGAAAAGCTCTTATATGCTTTCACAACTAATGTTTCATTTCGTTACACAGTTTTGCAAATTAATTGATTGTGGTACGGATTAATTACTGAATATGGTAGTTTTATTTACCCGGAAGTAGAGAGGGGGAAATGTTAGTGTCAAGGATCCAGTGTTGGGTGCTGTAATCGGAAGGGATAACAAACAAGATAAATGGTTAGACACCAGTTTACTTCAAGTACAGTAGAAAACCCAAAAACAGGCCTCACAATCTGAAGTCTCCAACACGAAGGCTTCAGCACGCCGGACACAGCAATGACCCGTTGCTCGGCTTCCTCCTCCTCTGAGCGTCTCGTCCAGTGGCAATGACGAGGCAGCACAGCTTCGTCCTTGAAGTGGTGTAGACGTGGGAGGCGCAGGAGGAAAAGGGGCGTCAGGTTCACAGCAGTGACGGGAGTCCAGGGCGTGGAGAGGGGAGAGGTAAGGCACCCAGAACGAGCCCACGGTATCTGAGTTAGCCCGAGTGAGAGCAGGGTGGAGCTTTAGTAGAAGCAAGTGTTCAGGGCGAGGCGAGGCCGCTGTATGACGAGGAAGGCGCTGGCGGCCACCAAGTTGCATGCTATAGCGGGTTGAGAAGCCTCGGTGGTTCAATCGACCGAGGCGTCGAACGGCGTCAGGCGAACGAGCAGCGGGAGTGAAGCAGGTGATTCGCTGCGCCTCGGTAGTAGGGATGGGCAAGTACCGTCAATTTGAGTACCAGTAGTACCGGTACCGAAAACTCAAGTACCGTTAGTACCGGTACCGGTACCCGAAGGAGTTTTTTTTTTCTCAATGACCTCTGATGAAATTCCCAAATAAATTTCCTGTAAAGAAAACTCTCTCTCCTTCAACTTAATATCAACTAGAGTAGAAATGCAACGTTTAGGAGCCTTCTGATTAATGTAAAATCACTTAGGTTTAAGAACAGACCACCTAGTCTGGACCATGGGGTCTGTGTGGTCTGATTTTTTATGTAAATCTATGTAAATCTCTCTCTCTCTCTCTCTCTCTCTCTCTCTCTGAATGAAGTGAATATTTATTTTTTCGAAAAAAAAAATAGCATGTATAGTTATTATGGATGTACTCGATCATAGTCTAATAACAATAACAATAATTATTAGCAACCTAAAAAAGAAAAAGTATCGGACATGAAGAATTATCCAGTAACTCCAATAAATAAATCAAATAATAAAATAATGGAAACGGGAGCTGTGATGGAAACGGAAAGCAGGACAAAATGGTGGGAACTTACCAGGTACCGGGTACCGCGAGGAATCGATTCTTCGCGGTACCAGGTACCGGCACCTGGTACCGGCACCTGGTATCGGTACCTGGTACCGCGAAGCCTCATGATCACTTGGGATCCGGGAAGCTTAATGATCACTCGGCACTGCACATTGCCGCTAGTACCGGTACCGTTTGGATCTTAGTGACGCTCGGCGCTCGCCCGCCTTCATGTGGTATGGGCCCTGTGTGTAGACGCCGAGTCACTGCCCCGCTGATCGTCCCCCCCAAGTTCCCACCATTTTGTCCTGCTTTCCGTTTCCATCACAGCTCCCGTTTCCATTATTTTATTATTTTATTTATTTATTGGAGTTACTGGATAATTATTCATGTCCGATTCTTTTTCTTTTTTAGGTTGCTAATAAATATTTTTATTGTTATTAGACTAAGATCGAGTAGTCGAGTACCCATACCACCGAGATATCCACTCACTGAGTGGTGATCTCTCTCTCTCTCTCTCTCTCTCTCTCTCTCTCTCTCTCTCTCTCTCTCTCTCTCTCTCTGAATGAAGTGAGCATTTATTTTTTCGAAAAAAAAATAGCATGTATAGTTATTATGGATGTACTCGATCATAGTCTAATAACAATAACAATATTTATTAGCAACCTAAAAAAAATCGGACATGAAGAATTATCAATAAATCCAATAAATAAATCCGAGCAACTGGTATCGGTACCGAGCAATCTGGTACCGGTACCGTACCGTTTAGCTGGTAACGCTAGTACCGGTACTGGTACCGGTACCGTACCGTTTAGCTGGTACCGTTAGTACCGGTACTGGTACCGGTACCTGCCCACCCCTACTCGGTAGTTGAACCGCTTCGAACGGCAAGATGCGGGCGGGCGGCAGGAGTGCCCCGGTCGTTCGCCCGCTAAGTTGGTAGCTGCCCTCACACAGGCCCCCATACAATAATCTAATCCAGGTAGATTTTCATACAACTACCAAGTGGAAAGAAAAAAGAACATAAGCCAATAAACTAAAACAGGGAGGAGACTGACGAGGAAACAGGAGTGACTTATGCAGGAAGTCTACTCAATAAATCGGCCACCACATTATCCTTCCCGGCCATATGGACGACACGGTACCCGTAGGCCGGTAGACCCAAGGCCTATCCCAACACCCGGACGATGTCCTGCTGAATCGTTGAAGTACAGCCAGGCGGGGTCCCGGTCGTCCATATGTGGTTCATCGATGGGAAGTTCTGTGGAGCTGGCGTCAGGTGATGGCTCATCCACTACGGGAACGGGGCTGACAAGAGGTTCTTCCGTAGCTGGTGGAGACAAGGGTCCAACGAGGTCGATGGCAATTTGGGGAAGTAGGTCTGTAACGACAGGTAAGGGTTGGAGGGAGATAGGACGTACACGACCTCTCCCCGACATCCGTTGGCACTTATCACAGGAAAGACAGTAAGTACGGATGTCTGCTCCTATACCTGGCCAGAAGAAATCTTGAAAGATCTTTATCTCCATCTTATGACGAGAGAAATGTCCGCCCAAGGGACACTCATGGGCCGTGGAGAGGATGATTTGGCGGGAAATCCATGGCCCAACTAGACAGTGTTGGCCTACCTTATTGGAAAGCGGGGAGGTGAGGCACTTCCTGTAGAGATGTCCGTTGCGATACAGGTACTGGAAGGAGGATCCGTTCCTTGCTTTGTCGACGTGTCCTGATGAGGCTTTCTGCCGTATCGCTGCTAAGGAGGCACAGGAGGCTTGAAGCTGGGAGAAGTCTTGAGGGGTTACTGAAGGAGGTAGAGGTTCCGGAAGGACAAGCGGATGAAGCCTCTTCAACCTACCAGCACGAGTGGTAATGGCGTCCGGGGATCCGGGGGTCAGGGGGTGCCGGGGATGTCGGAACACGAGGAGTAGAAGTCCCTCGCGGCAACTTTGAAGGTGAGGATGTTCTGGAAGAATCAGATGGAGATTGAGAAGAGTCAGGGTCATGGGGATCCCTTACCCCAGGCACGTTTCCGATGAGGGCCCCAACAAACTTAATAGGAGCTCGTACCACTTCAGTCCAACCGGTGAAGTAGGGACAGCTTAAGTGGCACCTCACCACGGGAAACTTGTCCACTCGTCCTAGGTAGTCAGCAAGGGAGACCTTTGGACAACTCTCAACATCTATATCAGGTAGCAAGTCTTCAGAGACGATCACACAGGAACAGCCAGTATCTCTGATGTTGGAGCTCCAAGACCCGTTAACATTGCCCGAAACAAAAAACTTCGGGACACTTTTGTCACTAAGGCAAAAGCCAACCTGATATGATGGTTTAGCAGGTTCGACATCTTTGAGGGCGCGGGGATTCTTCGGGCAGCGCGGACGTAGATGGCCTTCCTCCCCGCATTGGTGACACCTCAGGGTTACTGTACTGGGCTGGGCAGAGGTCTTGGAGGAGGCTCCCGGAGAGGATTCTGAAGATTTCGTGGGCGAAGCAGCCTTAGAGGGGTCTCGGGAATTAGGAGATGAAGCTTTAGGGTAGGCATTGCGGGCAGACGACCAGTCGTCGGCAAGTCTCACTGCGTCGGGAAGATGTTTCGGCCGGCGCTCCTTGATGAAGATCCTCAAATCTGGGGTGAGATTAGTTAGAAACTGATCCAGGAGCATAAACTCCCGGAGCTCTTCGTAAGTGCAGGGGACATCAGAGGCTTCCAACCACGCCTGGAACAACCGAGTCAGGTGGATGGAGAACTGCTGGTAGTTTTCCCCAACTCTTATCCTGGCGTGACGGAAGTCTTGACGGTAGTTTTCCGCCGTTTTACTAAAGCCCGTGAGGAGAGCTTTCTTCAAAAGAAAGTAATCTTCGATTATATCAGCTGACAGGGAAGTATACAGTTCAGTGGCCTTACCCGTGAGGAGACAACCCAACCTCGCAGCGTAGCTATCCTTGTCGATCCGTAATAGTTCAGCCACTCTTTCTAAACGGATGAGGTAGTTGTTGATGTCCTCTCCCTCTTGGTAGGTGGGCAATTTCGGTCCTCTCACGTTCTCGCAGGAAGGAGAAGCCCTTTTCCCCTGGGCGACGACACGGGCGAGTTCTATTTTTTTTTTCCACTTGCATCTTGGCAAGTTGAAACTCCCTCTCGGCAGCCCGCTCTTCTGTCTCCCTCTCGGCCAGGAGACGCTTTTCCTCTCTCTCGGCAAGGAGACGCTTTTCCTCTCTCTCTCGGCGAGGAGACGCTTCTCTTCTCCGACCGAGATCCTCACCCTCCAGCCTCAAGGCTACAGCCTGAGCTTTAAACACCTCAAAGCTGGACATGGTTAATATGGACAACAAAGCAAAAAAGTATAAACCCAACAGGTAATGAAACCAATAAGACCCAACAACAAAAAACAGACCAAGAAAATGTAACACAGAGCCAAAACAAACGTGAATAATCAAGACACAAAAGGAAACAAGAAAAATTAGGAAAAAGCCCTGCAAAAAGGGTACTAAGGGGCGTAGAAGCCCACCCAATACTCAAACGAGTGAGTGGGTGATAAGGGCAGCACAAGGGCTGATAAAGGGCTATGGCAGCACCAACAAATCCCACCGTGGGCATACAACAGCCCAAATGAACGGTGAAGGATTAAACACTCAGTTCCGGGCCGCAGACAGCAAGTGGCGCGCAAAGGCGACTAAACAAGCCAACCCTTCCTGATTAGCAGTTGATCCAATCCTGGCGAGGTCGCCACATGTCAAGGCTCCAGTGTTGGGTGCTGTAATCGGAAGGGATAACAAACAACAAGATAAATGGTTAGACACCAGTTTACTTTAAGTACAGTTAAAAAAAAAAAAACAGGCCTTACAATCTGAAGTCTCCAACACGAAGGCTTCAGCACGCCGGACTCAGCAATGACCCGTTGCTAGGCCTCTTCCTCTTCTGAGCGTCTCGTCCAGAGTGGCAATGACGAGGCAGCACAGCTTCGTCCTTGAAGTGATGTAGACGTTGTGGACGAGGGAGGCGCAGGAGAACAAAGGGGCTTCAGGTTCACAGCAGTAACGGGAGTCCAGGGCGTGGAGAAGGGAGAGGTAAGGCACCCAGAACGAGCCCACGGTATCTGAGTTAGCCCGAGTGAGAGCAGGGCTGGAGCTTTAGTAGAAGCAAGCGTTCAGGGCGAGGCTCGGCCGCTGTCTGATGCGGAAGGCGCTGGCGGCCACCAAGTTGCCTCCCATAGCGGGTTGAGAAGCCTCGGTGGTTCAGTCGACCGAGGCGTCGAACGGCGTCAGGCGAACGAGCAGCGGGAGTGAAGCAGGTGGTTCGCTGCGCCTCGGTAGTTGAACCGCTTCGAACGGCAAGATGCGGGCGGGCGGCAGGAGTGCCCCGGTCGTTCGCCCGCTAAGTTGGTAGTTGCCCTCACAGTTAGGTAACCGCAAAGACTGCTGAATTGTCAATAAATTACATCTAATTTGACTTAATATTCTTCATGTTCAGTCTTATATTAAAATTCCCGCAAGTTTCTCTTCTACTGGGACACAATTCCTCGTGTTGATGTCCTGCCGTGTTATACGTGGACCAGTTATTGTCATAAGATGATTAAACCTATCCTGTGACCTCCTGAAGTCGTAAAAAAATATCGTGTTCTTTTAGCTCTATAAATGATGTGTGGAATGCTACACGCAGTAGTCTGTTGCTAATTATATATGGGGTGAACCCATGGCAGTACATTCTTCAACGGTTTTTACCAAGAGAGCACAGACAGCTGCTGCCTCTACGAGATCCATAACGCCACGTGCTGACCTCATTAGTGGCTGCCACCGAGTGGCTCGTGTGAATGGTGCACCTACCCACCATTTTTCGTTGTGACCATTTTTTGTGGTGGCCACTTTTTGTGGCGGCCACTGACCACTAAAAGTGGCTCGTGTGAACCCAGCCTTAAGGTCAAGGAAGTCTCGTGGCTCAAAAAAAAGCAATGAAAGGGCCGCGGCATTCCATGACATAGTGTTGCAGTGTGTGGCCCCTCGGCCTGCGTGCAGCAGACACAGGGGAGATACTAACCACCCAGTAATACCTATAGCCTAGCCTAAGGCGCTTTACTACCACATCCCGAGGTGCGCTCTCGCCCATAGGGGTAAACACAGTGGTGGGAGACACTTGCATAATGGAGGCTGCTAGTGCTGGCATTGTCACAGCAGTGTCTGAGTTGGGTAGCAATGCTATTATGGAAATAATCCCTAATTCTATTATTAACATAGCTAAGCGTATAGTCAGTGCCAGGGTCCACTGTGTCATCCTGAAGGGCACGTCGACCAAGGCAGTCTGTCTTTTCATTGTGCTGGCTGCCCACATGGGAGGGCACCCAAGTGAAGTGGACTGTGGCACCTGCGGCCTCAAGGGCACGAAGGGCAGTCAGGCACTTAGTTACAAGATCACAGTCTGTAGGGGAGGAGGACACAGGTTCATGTAATCCAACTTGGATATCAACAAACAAGTATACATCTTTGCGAAAAGCTGCTACAGTGTGGAGAGCCTCAAGTATGGCATACAGCTCAGCCCGGGTCGAGGACAGGTACCCTGGCAGCCGCCTGGTAACCTCAATGTCAGTGTACAACAGAACTGCAGATTTCTATCATATGTAGCCCTATCTGGTTATAAAGTTCTCAACTCACCTGTGAAATGATGTAGAACCACTACGCTCCCTTTTCATACAGCCATATGAACATAAGAACATAAGGACGTAGGAGTCTGCAAGAGGCCGGTAGGCCTGTACAAGGAAGCTCCTTTGAACCTAAGCTCCTATGTATCTAACTCCACCTAATATCACTGTCCATGAATTTATCTAATCTATTTTTGAATGTGACAATTGTATTGGCACTCACCACATGACTGCTAAGCCTATTCCACTCATCCACCACTCTGTTAGTAAACCAATTTTTGCTTATGTCCCTGTTGAATCTGAATTTATCCAGTTTAAACCCATTACTTCGTGTCCTACCCGGTTTTCTTACCAATAAAATCTTATGAATATCCCTCTTATTAAAGCCCTTCATCCATTTATAAACCTCGATCATGTCTCCACGCACCCTTCGCCTTTCTTGAGAATGCAAGTTTGACAGTTTGAGTCTTTCCTCGTATGGCAAGTTTCTCAGCCCCTGAATCATCTTAGTCATCCTCCTCTGCACCAATTCTAACATTTTGATATCCATTCTATAGTAAGGTGACCAGAACTGAGCCGCATAGTCAAGATGAGGTCTAACTAATACTAAATATACTTTGAAAAAGACTTCGGGGCTTCTGTAGCTTACGCTCCCAGAAATAAATCCGTACCCTATTTGCTCGATTTCTAGCTTGAATACACTGTGCTCTTGGACGGAGATCAGAGCTCACTAAGACCTCTAAATCCCTCTCGCACCCAGACCTACTTATGGAAGTGTCATTAAGCAATAGTTATGTGAGGGGTTGTTCCTACCTACACTCAGAAAAGGCAGGGATTGTATGCACTTTCAATGAGTCCACTGGATCAGCTTGTATATGTTTTGAGTCTAAAGGGGGTGGGGAGACAGCGGACCAATAGCGCGTTGGCTTCGCGTTCGTGACGTCATGGCGGCTCCTCCCATAATACCTCCATGGTCATAACCCTTTACAGCGGCATTGCTCCTCTTTCTGATATTTTTTTTTCTTATGTTGTGTAAAAGTTGCAAGTGCAGGGTCAGTCAATATTTGCTTTAATTCCTGGTTAATATCATCTATGGATAGATTATTCAACTCAACCATCAACTCATTTACCTTACACTCACTAATATTCCCCACATGTACACCCCTTCTCTCAGCATTCCACTTTCCTGGCCTTTCACTTGCTCTTCTTTGTTCTGCCTCCTGGGCACTCATGCTTACAGCGGGTACATTACGTGGAACAATATATTTCATCATTACGTGTAATCCACAGTGTACATCAGACAATAAAGAATCATAATCCAATACTCTAAAAACCACCACATACTGCATAGCTTCAGGTGAACCTAAGAAGTAATCTATAGTTGTATTATATGCAGTTGTAGGCTTGCCAATACCACAGTCTTCCCCCATCCTTCCATTCAATATAAACACTTGATGATTTTTACAAAGTTAAACCAGTTTCCTGCCATAAAAGTTCCTGTCTAGGGTCAGAGCTTGGTTTGTTGTGTGTGTCTTAAGTATACCATAATCAGTTACACTTATGTGGGGTACCTCGGCAGGCACCCGATCATCATCACCAGCACCAGAGGGAACGTAGTGAGAGTATGAGCATTAAAATCACCACAAAGTACATGCATATAATCATCACTGGTATAAGTTATCATAACATTGTCCAACTCATCAAACTGCTCTTCAGTGCCATATCTTGAGTGTGAGGGGGAAAGTAAACACAGCTTATTACCAACTCCTTACCTAAATTTGCACTCCCTCTGTCTACTGTAATTGAGAGTTTGTTCTTATGTGCCTCCACTGAAAGCCAAAATTTTTCCTTATGGTAATAAGTAGACCCCAAAAACTGTGTGTGTGTGTGTGTGTGTGTGTGTGTGTGTGTGTGTGTGTGTGTGTGTGTGTGTGTGTGTGTGTGTGTGTGTGTGTGTGTGTGTGTGTGTGTGTGTGTGTGTGTGTGTGTGTGTGTGTGTGTGTGTGTGTGTGTGTTTGTGTGTGTGTGTGTGTGTGTGTGTGTGTGTGTGTGTGTGTGTGTGTGTGTGTGTGTGTGTGTGTGTGTGTGTGTGTGTGTGTGTGTGTGTGTGTGTGTGTGTGTGTGTGTGTGTGTGTGTGTGTGTGTTGCAATGTGTTTGTATTTCTTTCTTTCTTGCAGTGTTTTTTTTTTTTTTTTACAACAAAGGAGGCCGCTCAAGGAAACAATAATAAAAATAAAAATAAAAGCCCGCTGCTCGCTGCTCATAAAAAAGAATCCTAAGAGGTGGCCGAAAGAGAGGTCAATTTCGGGAGGAGAGGTGTCCTGATACCCTTCTCTTGAAAGAGTTCAAGTCGTAGGCAGGAGGAAATACAGATGAAGGAAGATTGTTCCAGAGTTTACCAGCGTGAGGGATGAAAGAGTGAAGATGCTGGTTAACTCTTGCATAAGGAGTTTGGACAGTATAGGGATGAGCATGAGTAGAAAGTCGTGTGCAGCGGGGCCGCGGGAGGGGGGGAGGCATGCAGTTAGCAAGTTCAGAAGAGCAGTCAGCGTGGAAATATCGATAGCAGATAGAAAGAAAGGCAACATCGCGACGGAGTTTAAGAGGTAGAAGACTATCAGTAGGAGGAGGAGAGGCACGGGCACTGGTTCAGGCTCAGGCTCTCGCACGAACACTGGTTCAGGCTTAGGCTCAGGCACGGGCACTGGCTCAGGCTCAGGCTCTCGCACGAACACTGGTTCAGGCTTAGGATCAGGCACGGGCACTGGTTCAGGCTCAGGCTCTCGCACGAACACTGGTTCAGGCTTAGGCTTAGGCACGGGCACTGGTTCAGGCTCAGGCTCTCGCACGAACACTGGTTCAGGCTCAGGCTGTGTTTGTGTGTGTGTCAGTCATTGTGTTTTGAGGGACTCGGTCTTTTGTTTGTGTTTACCAGTCATTGTGTTTTAACGGACTCAGTCGTGTGTGTGTGTGTGTGTGTGTGTGTGTGTGTGTGTGCCAGTCAGTCTGTTTTAATAGACTCAGTCTTGTGTTTGTTTCTGTGTGTCACTGTGTTTTAACAGACTCAGTCTTGTGTTTGTGTGTGTGCCAGTCAGCGTGTTTTAACAGACTGTCTTGTATTTGTGTTTGTGTGTCAGTGTGTTTTAACAGACTCATTCTTGTGTTTGTGTGTGCCTGTCAGTGTGTTTTAACAAACTCAGTCTTGTGTTTGTGTGTGTGTCAGTGTGTTTTAACAGACTCAGTCTTGTGTTTGTGTGTGTGCCTGTCAGTGTGTTTTAACAGACTCAGTCTTGTGTTTGTGTGTGTGTGTCAGGGTGTTTTAACGGACTCAGTCTTTTGTTTGTTTGTACCAGTCAGTGTGTTTCAACGGACTCTGGCACGGGAACTGGTTCAGGCTCAGGCTCTGGCACGGGCACTGGTTCAGGCATTGGCACGGGCACTGGTTCAGGCTTAGGCTCTGGCAAGGGCACTGGTTCAGGCATTGGCACGGGCACTGGTTCAGGCTTAGGCTCTGGCAAGGGCACTGATTCAGGCTCAGGTTCTGGCACGGGCACTGGTTTAGGCTCAGGCTCTGGCACGGGCACTGGTTCAGGCTCAGACTCAGGCACGTGCACTGGTTCAGGCTCAGGCTCTGGCACGGGCACTGGTTCAGGCTCAGACTCAGGCACGGCCACTGGTTCAGGCTCAGGCTAAAGCACGGGCATTGGTTCAGGCTCAGGTTCTGGCACAGACACTGGTTCAGGCTCAGGCTCTGGCACGAGCACTGGTTCAGGCTCAGGCTCTGGCACGGGCACTGGTTCAGGCTCAGGCTCTGGCACGGGCACTGGTTCAGGCTCAGGCTCTGGCACGGGCACTGGTTCAGGCTCAGGCTCTGGCACGGGCACTGGTTCAGGTTCAGGCTCTGGCACGGGCACTGGTTCAGGCTCAGGCTCTGGCACGGGCACTGGTTCAGGCTCAGACTCTGGCACGGGCACTGGTTCAGGCTCAGGCTCTGGCACAGGCACTGGTTCAGGCTCAGGCTCTGGCACGGGCACTGGTTCAGGCTCAGGCTCTGGCACGGGCACTGGTTCAGGCTCAGCCTCTGGCACGGGCACTGGTTCAGGCTCAGACTCTGGCACGGGCACTGGTTCAGGCTCAGGCTCTGGCACGGGCACTGGTTCAGGCTCAGGCTCTGGCACGGGCACTGGTTCAGGCTCAGGCTCTGGCACGGGCACTGGTTCAGGCTCAGGCTCAGGCACGGGCACTGGTTCAGGCTCAGGCTCTGGCACGGGCACTGGTTCAGGCTCAGGCTCAGGCTCAGGCTCTGGCACGGGCACTGGTTCAGGCTCAGGCTCTGGCACGGGCACTGGTTCAGGCTCAGGCTCTGGCACGGGCACTGGTTCAGGCTCAGGCTCTGGCACGGGCACTGGTTCAGGCTCAGGCTCAGGCACGAGCACTGGTTCAGGCTCAGGCTCTGGCACGGGCACTGGTTCAGGCTCAGGCTCTGGCACGGGCACTGGTTCAGGCTCAGGCTCTGGCACGGGCACTGGTTCAGGCTCAGGCTCTGGCACGGGCACTGGTTCAGGCTCAGGCTCTGGCACGGGCACTGGTTCAGGCTCAGGCTCTGGCACGGGCACTGGTTCAGGCTCAGGCTCTGGCACGGGCACTGGTTCAGGCTCAGGCTCTGGCACGGGCACTGGTTCAGGCTCAGGCTCTGGCACGGGCACTGGTTCAGGCTCAGGCTCAGGCACGGGCACTGGTTCAGGCTCAGGCTCTGGCACGGGCACTGGTTCAGGCTCAGACTCTGGCACGGGCACTGGTTCAGGCTCAGGCTCTGGCACGGGCACTGGTTCAGGCTCAGGCTCTGGCACGGGCACTGGTTCAGGCTCAGGCTCAGGCACGGGCACTGGTTCAGGCTCAGGCTCTGGCACGGGCACTGGTTCAGGCTCAGGCTCTGGCACGGGCACTGGTTCAGGCTCAGGCTCTGGCACGGGCACTGGTTCAGGCTCAGGCTCTGGCACGGGCACTGGTCCAGGCTCAGGCTCTGGCACGGGCACTGGTTCAGGCTCAGGCTCTGGCACGGGCACTGGTTCAGGCTCAGGCTCTGGCACGGGCACTGGTTCAGACTCAGGCTCTGGCACGGGCACTGGTTCAGGCTCAGGCTCTGGCACGGGCACTGGTTCAGGCTCAGGCTCTGGCACGGGCACTGGTTCAGGCTCAGGCTGTGGCACGGGCACTGGTCCAGGCTCAGGCTCTGGCACGGGCACGGGCACTGGTTCAGGCTCAGGCTCTGGCACGGGCACTGGTTCAGGCTCAGGCTCTGGCACGGGCACTGGTTCAGGCTCAGGCTCTGGCACGGGCACTGGTCCAGGCTCAGGCTCTGGCACGGGCACTGGTTCAGGCTCAGGCTCTGGCACGGGCACTGGTTCAGGCTCAGGCTCTGGCACGGGCACTGGTTCAGGCTCAGGCTCTGGCACGGGCACTGGTTCAGGCTCAGGCTCTGGCACGGGCACTGGTCCAGGCTCAGGCTCTGGCACGGGCACTGGTTCAGGCTCAGGCTCTGGCACGGGCACGGGCACTGGTTCAGGCTCAGGCTCTGGCACGGGCACTGGTTCAGGCTCAGGCTCTGGCACGGGCACTGGTTCAGGCTCAGGCTCTGGCACGGGCACTGGTTCAGGCTCAGGCTCTGGCACGGGCACTGGTTCAGGCTCAGGCTCTGGCACGGGCACTGGTTCAGGCTCAGGCTCTGGCACGGGCACTGGTCCAGGCTCAGCCTCTGGCACGGGCACTGGTTCAGGCTCAGGCTCTGGCACGGGCACTGGTTCAGGCTCAGGCTCTGGCACGGGCACTGGTTCAGGCTCAGGCTCTGGCACGGGCACTGGTTCAGGCTCAGGCTCTGGCACGGGCACTGGTTCAGGCTCAGGCTCTGGCACGGGCACTGGTTCAGGCTCAGGCTCTGGCACGGGCACTGGTTCAGGCTCAGGCTGGCACGGGCACTGGCTCAGGCTCAGGCTCAGGCACGGGCACTGGTTCAGGCTCAGGCTCTGGCACGGGCACTGGTTCAGGCTCAGGCTATGGCACGGGTAATGGCTCAGGCTCAGGCTCTGGCACGGGCACTGGTTCAGGCTCAGGCTCTGGCACGGGCACTGGTTCAGGCTCAGGCTCTGGCACGGGCACTGGTTCAGGCTCAGGCTCTGGCACGGGCACTGGTTCAGGCTCAGGCTCTGGCACGGGCACTGGTTCAGGCTCAGGCTCTGGCACGGGCACTGGTTCAGGCTCAGGCTCTGGCACGGGCACTGGTTCAGGCTCAGGCTCTGGCACGGGCACTGGTTCAGGCTCAGGCTCTGGCACGGGCACTGGTTCAGGCTCAGGCTCTGGCACGGGCACTGGTTCAGGCTCAGGCTCTGGCACGGGCACGGGCACTGGTTCAGGCTCAGGCTCTGGCACGGGCACTGGTTCAGGCTCAGGCTCTGGCACTGGCACTGGTTCAGGCTCAGGCTCTTGCACGGGCACTGGTTCAGGCTCAGGCTGTGGCACGGGCACTGGTCCAGGCTCAGGCTCTGGCACGGGCACTGGTTCAGGCTCAGGCTTTGGCACGGGCACGGGCACTGGTTCAGGCTCAGGCTCTGGCACGGGCACTGGTTCAGGCTCAGGCTCTGGCACGGGCACTGGTTCAGGCTCAGGCTCTGGCACGGGCACTGGTTCAGGCTCAGGCTCTGGCACGGGCACTGGTTCAGGCTCAGGCTGTGGCACGGGCACTGGTCCAGGCTCAGGCTCTGGCACGGGCACGGGCACTGGTTCAGGCTCAGGCTCTGGCACGGGCACTGGCTCAGGGCGTGTGATTAACGGGCGTGTTGTTTACGGGCGTCTATTTGGCGGGTATTTAATTCGGAATGTCTCGGGGACGATGCCGAGGTGGAGGAGGCCTCTTCCGTGAAGGTGTCGCCGGCCTGCACCTCTGCTGGGCTAGGGCCGGCAGTTTCCTCCTCTTCGGGCCCCACGCAAGAGACATCCTCGTCCGCCTCAAGGTATCGATTGAAAACTTGAGACGCCGCAAACGTTAGCTGGAATATTAAAATCGATGAACTAGGTGGTGACAGCGGTTGTTGCAGTGTTTGTAAGTTTTGAGATGGACGTGAAAGATGGAGTGAAGAGAAGGAACTCCGCCACCACTGGCCCCTCTTTCCATTGTTTCCTTAAAATGGTGAATTTCCACGCAGCAATTCCGCAATCTTATGTTTCTCTTCTGTGGAAGAGTAGTATAAATATAGTAGTAGGAGAAGGAGGAAAGAACATATACGCGAGGGTGTGTTAGGGGGAGAGGAATAACCAAATAGAGTGAGGATGAGGGCGAACTGTGAGGTGTAAGAGGACAGAACAAGAGCTTGGGGAGGGATGGGAAAGGAACTGCGTAAGGTAATATACAGAGGAATCGATTTTCCAGGGTTGAAAATCGAGTCTCTTGCGCATTGTTATCTAAGGAATCGTTTCTAGAATCGGTTCTCGCCCACCCTTAATTAATGAACAGCCGGTTAATCTTCTCTGTGGCTTCTCGTGGAAGTTGCTGGTGTTTTCGCGGACAGTTTTGTGATACTGGCGATTATTTTACACGAATTCTGCACCTTGAACTGGGAAACTGCTAGCCATGAACACACGGTTAATCTGTTCTCTGGCCTTGGGAAATAGTCGTGATGGGCGGCAGTCCGAGACGTTTAAAAATATGGACTTACCTTGAAGGGAAAGAATGTAGCTCGAAAAAATCTAAATATAAAAGAAAGATATGACTCGGTTTGTATGCATAGGAAAGTACTGTTTTATTATAGTCTTCATTAACAATAGTGTGGGCGATTTGTCTATTTTAACCCGTTTTTGAAGGCGTGGTCAGCTGGTTATATTGATTTTTTTATATCCCTTTCTTTTACGAGTAAGTTTGTAATACGTCGACTTTACTCTGTGGATTTCCAACACTTCTAACTCTATCCCCAAAAAGTAATGAAGCCAGACTAGCCACATAACTGTAAATAAATAGTAATGCGACGTTTAAACTAATCTGCCTTTAGAATCTAGAGTAGGCCATGGTGAGTATGACTGACCCTGCTCCCCCCATCCTTTTTCTCCCCCCCTCCCCCCAAAAAGTACAGCCTATTATCTTATATCTGAATGTTGTTGTTGTTGTTGTTGTTGTTGTTGTTGTTGTTTATTCATAACTTTGGCCTATGTCTGTATGTGGGATTTGGGCCCAGTTTTTGTTATGAATTTAAGTTGTGTGTGTGTGTGTGTGTGCGTCAGTGTGTTTTAACGGACTCGGTCTTGTGTTTGTGTGGCCCAACGTTTGCGGCGTCTCGAGTTTTCAATCGAAACCTTGAGGCGGACGAGGACGTCTCTTGCGCGGGGCCCGAAGAGGAGGAGGCTGCCGGCCCTAGCCCAGCAGAGGTGTTGGCCGGCGACACCTTCACGGAAGAGGCCTCCTTCACCTCGGAATCGTCCCCGAGACATGCTGAATTAAATACCCGCCAAATAGACGCCCGTAAACAACACACCTGTTAATCACACGCCCTGAACCAGTGCCCGTGCCAGAGGCTGAGCCTGAACCAGTGCCCGTGCCAGAGCCTGAGCCTGAACCAGTGCCCGTGCCAGAGGCTGAGCCTGAACCAGTGCCCGTGCCAGAGCCTGAGCCTGAACCAGTGCCCGTGCCAGAGCCTGAGCCTGAACCAGTGCCCGTGCCAGAGCCTGAGCCTGAACCAGTGCCCGTGCCAGAGCCTGAGCCTGAACCAGTGCCCGTGCCAGAGCCTGAGCCTGAACCAGTGCCCGTGCCAGAGCCTGAGCCTGAACCAGTGCCCGTGCCAGAGCCTGAGCCTGAACCAGTGCCCGTGCCAGAGCCTGAGCCTGAACCAGTGCCCGTGCCAGAGCCTGAGCCTGAACCAGTGCCCGTGCCAGACCCTGAACCTGAACCAGTTCCCGTGCCAGAGCCTGAGCCTGAACCAGTGCCCGTGCCAGACTGGTTCAGGCTCAGGCTCTGGCACAGAGCACTGGTTCAGGCTGAACCAGTGCCTGTGCACGGGCACTGGTTCAGTGCTCAGGCTCAGAGCCTGAGCCTGAACTGCCCGTTCAGGCTCAGCCTGAACTCAGTGCACGGGCACTGGTTCAGGCTCAGGCTCTGGCACGGGCACTGGTTCAGGCTCAGGCTCGTGCACTGGCACTGGTACAGGGTCAGGCTCTGGCACGGGCACTGTGTGTGTGTGTGTGTGTGTGTGTGTGTGTGTGTGTGCCACTCAGAGTGTTTTAACGGACTGGTTCAGGCTCAGGCTCTGGCACGGGCACTGGTTCAGGCTCAGGCTCTGGCACGGGCACTGGTTCAGGCTCAGGCTCTGGCACGGGCACTGGTTCAGGCTCAGGCTCTGGCCCGGGCACTGGTTCAGGCTCAGGCTCTGGCACGGGCACTGGTTCAGGCTCAGGCTCTGGCACGGGCACTGGTTCAGGCTCAGGCTCTGGCACGGGCACTGGTTCAGGCTCAGGCTCTGGCACGGGCACTGGTTCAGGCTCAGGCTCTGGCACGGGCACTGGTTCAGGCTCAGGCTCTGGCACGGGCACTGGTTCAGGCTCAGGCTCAGGCACGGGCACTGGTTCAGGCTCAGGCTCTGGCACGGGCACTGGTTCAGGCTCAGGCTCTGGCACGGGCACTGGTTCAGGCTCAGGCTCTGGCACGGGCACTGGTTCAGGTTCAGGCTCTGGCACGGGCACTGGTTCAGGTTCAGGCTCAGGCACGGGCACTGGTTCAGGCTCAGGCTCTGGCACGGGCACTGGTTCAGGTTCAGGCTCAGGCACGGGCACTGGTTCAGGTTCAGGCTCTGGCACGGGCACTGGTTCAGGTTCAGGCTCAGGCACGGGCAAAATAACACGCTTCACCTGTCCGCTCACTTCCGCTAACTGGTTATACCTGCGTGGGCATGTGTGTGTGTGGGGGGGGTGGGGGTGGGGGGGAGGAGGAGTTTTTTCTCTCTTTCAAAATGTTTAATATACAACTATGATCCTTAAAGGCAACAATTATATGGCCACATGTACTCAAGATTATAAAGACCTTTCTACGTAACAGAAGTAGGAACACACACACACACACACACACACACACACACACACACACACACACACACACACACACACATGGAGAATTGGATACAACGTCTTATTAAGAGTTATAAAACGTAAATCATTGTTATAAAGCTTCTAGTGAAAATGTTGCCAGTGATACGCCAATATTACACACATTATACAAGACAAGAAAGAAAAAAACATGTCTCCATATGGAAGTAAATAAAAAAAACAATTGTGCATTACTTCAACTTCCCAAAATTTCTTAATTGATGCTCAAAACACATTCAACACATAAAAAATTGCAGCGGTATACTTGTTGTCCTTCGTTTCCTTCTCAACTTCAATAAAAGCAAAATATAAAGCACAGGAATCGTTGGCCATTTTCTCTCCTCTAAACTTCATTCCTTCCTCTCAACTTCATTACAAGCACGAGTTAGAACAGAGGAATCGTAGGTCATTTTCTCTCTTCTATATTTCATTCCTTCCTCTCAACTTCATTACGAGGACGAGTTAGAACAGGAATCGTAGGCCATTTTCTCTCCTCTAAACTTCATTCCTTCATCTCAACTTCATTACAAGGACGAGTTAGAACACATGAATCGTAGGTTATTTTCTCTTTATACTTCATTCCTTCCTCCCCCCAAGTTCACTACCACCGAGAGTAAAACCACAGGGATTATAGGTCTTCTCCGTATACTTCATGTCTTCCTCTCCTTCACTGCAAGCAGGAGTTAGACCACAAGACTCGTTGGTCATTTCCTCTTCTCTTTACTTCCACCTCCAGCCATACCGTCAACAGATCTCCAGCCCAGTGTGTAGGACCAATCAAGAACCTCCGCGATTGCCACTTCTGCAGCGACACAACCACAATGATCGCTGTCTCGAGCCTGGCCTATTATTCCGGACCTCCACGCCAGCCTCCCTCCACGCACTCTCTTTTTTGCTAACAAGAGCGGCCAAGGCCAGGCGATCAGGCACCAAGCAGTACGGTCCAGTCTGCAGCCACGGGAAGTATGACAATCACCACCTGGGTACGATGTCATTGATAACTTTCATTGCCCCTCCACCTCCTCCTCCTCCTCTTGTTCCTTATTTGTTCTTCTACTTTTTCTTCCTTACTTTTACTTCTTCCTTTTCTTCCTCTTTTCTGTCTTCTTTTTTTTCTCATTTTTCTACTATTTGTTTTTCTTCTTTTTTATCTTCGTTTTCTTGTTTTTGTTCTTTTCTTCTCCCTCATTTTCTCTTCCTCCTCCTCCTCCTCCTCCTCCTTCCCCTCCTTCCCCTTCCCCCTTTTCGTGCACACTACCCGTACTATCATAATTAAAGCTACTTCCAAACTACCTCTGCTATCTGACTTTATTTATTTGGCTACATATTAACTTTTTTTCTTCGGGGTGTGGTTAGTCGCCGAGCCCGGATCCGTGTAGCTCTTCACCAATCAGCCGCTCGTTGAATATCATGAAGTAGAATCGGATCCGCCTCGCCAGTGATCCATGGACTTGAACACTGAGTAGATCAATTATTCAAGACATGTCGTGGTTCGTCTTTATCTTCGTATCTCGCGTGCACTTCAACTCGACCCTTTTCGCGGCCCTCAACACCAGTCATGTCGCTTTACACCAATGATACGCACTGCACACACCTTCATCCCGCACCGCAATTGAAACCAGAACACCGCACATCAATCACATCATAATCCTCTTCATCCTTTCCATTCTTCCTTCAAGCCTTCCATCTCCTGCAACAAAATTCAGTTCACTCTTTCGTACTTGCTCCAATAAGTGCGTTTTCTTTATTTCAGATGTAAAATACATCCATGAAGTTTTTGTCGCGCTTCATTGCAACGTTACATACCACGCAGGGTGCCGCCTGACAACATACCAAGCCTAACCTATGAGGACTGAACGTCTCGGAACACAACTCTGACAGTAGCTACTTGATGACATAAAACATGATCATTGAGAGCGCACCCATCCATCCAAAACTGCCATGCTGACAGTAAACCAATCAACAGCACGGGGCTGCCAGGCTCCAGGTGGATCCTCCCAAAACGGGGGGGACTCTCGCCACTGAAGGCCGGCGTGACTATATATTTGCATTTTCAACTTTGTGACTGCGGGTTTGGCTTTAAAATATAGGAGCGGAGCGCGCGCGTTCTACTAAGCTCACGGCGGCACCAAAGAGTGTTTTCTATACTTTTGCACTTTAAACATTTTGTGTGTGATGGTCGAAAATATTATGTGTGGGAGCGAGTGAGTGAGTGAGTGAGTGAGTGTGTTTGAAGGCCAGCGAGAATATGGACATGTGAACATATTATTGCTGCCCTGTAAAAAATGAAAAGATAAGAAAATAAATTTCATATATAGACAAATACATTTTTAATAATCTGTGGTCACTAGGACGGCGAAAATTTTGTGTAGGGGCGACCGAGCGAGTGTGTGTTTGAGGACAGACGGAAATATGTTAAAAAGAATAAAATAACAACTATACATTTTACATTTTGCCTCTTAAGCCATAGAGTGATTACAAACATTCATATCTATATAGACAAACAATTACATTTTACCTACATTTTAACTTCTATAACATATAGAAAATATTAACATTCATACTTATATAAACAACCACATATTTAATACCCTGAGTGACAGCGAGAACACCCGTAGCGTTAGCGTTAGGAATATATGTGTCCACCTCCTATTCATCTCCATAACAACTACATATTTAAAGTACAAGTGGCAGCGAGCAGGAACGGCCGCAGCGAAGCAATACACATGTTCAGCCCAGTTCTGGAATCCCCGTGTGACACAGCGGGTCGTTAGGGATTAAATAAGTATAACATATTATGTAAGGCAATACGTCTGTCCGCTGAATGGCTCATAGTGACAAGTTGCTGACGCTCGCGAGTGTTGTCATCCGGGAATTGTTGACAGTGAAACAGAAATACAAGGATGGGAGGGAATGGCGCGGCCCTCGTTGGCAACATGGGTTAGTTATGAGAGAGAGAGAGAGAGAGAGAGAGAGAGAGAGAGAGAGAGAGAGAGAGAGAGAGAGAGAGAGAGAGAGAGAGAGAGAGAGAGAGAGAGAGAATGCTCTAATATATTTTCTTAAGCGAGTATGAAGCCGACAGCTGTAGCAAAAAGTTTAATTAAGAATACGCCGTTCAAGGGAGGCTGCGATGTAGTTTACTATTGGAAGGGACCAAAGAGTGAAGATTCTGGTTAACCCTTTCATTTGGACACGAGGAAGGGGGCGTGGTGTCGCTAGGGCAGGATAATGGGGCTGGATTAGGCTATATGGGTCCCAGCGCGTGGCGGCCATGTTCCACGTCGCCAGGCCCTCCTGCCCTCCCCTACCTCCCCGCTCTCTTCTCTGAAGAAACACCACCTCTTGTGATGTGATTGGTCCGCTCGCGGGCGACCCCGGCGTTGTGTTCTGCCTTCAGCGTCACTTTCCTGCCTCCCTTTATGCAGCCGTAAGTGACTGTTACTGTGTCCCCAGGGCACTGACGAGGTCCAGAGGAGGCCAGGGCCTGAGACTGAGAGGCAGAGAGCGGGGTGCGGAGCGAGGGAGACGGACGGGTGTCGCCCGGCGGCAGGCAGGTCACCAGAGGCCACTTTGTGCTTTATCTTTCACCCATTACTGTGCCGGTACTGGCGCCTATCACACCGAGACGAGGTAATATGAGCTTCAGGCCAATGGTGGCACCCCGCCGAGCAGCAGCAGAGGACGGGCAGGGCAGCGGAGGGACGGGGCGGTGTGGCTGCGGTGGCGGAGGGCGGGGCGACTGCGCAGCGGCAGCCCGTGACTTGACGGTGATGGCCGCTACGCTGTGACTCATTCACGGGTATACACTAGCGTGGGCGGCTTTCTCGTGGCTGCAGGCTTTTGGCACTCCTCCTAGTGGGTGTTGTCTTTAAAAAAAACATCAGCATGAAGATGACGGAGGAGCGGTAAGCTTGTGAGTGCCCCTGGCATGGCGGGGCACTTGTGGGGCGGCCATTTTACAGTGTGAGGCGAGGCAATGCGATGGAGCCCCGCAGGGTGTGCAGTGCTCGCCGCGCCCCGTTGTCGCTCCGGTGTTGGTAAGCTGACACGGGCATCTCGGAGTGTCCCGGGGCGTCCAGTGACTGTGTAACCTGCACGTTGATGGCGTGATACAACAGCAGCCTTTGAACTCTAATGACACCTCGTGAGGCGACACACACACACACACACACACACACACACACACACACACAGTCCCCACCTCCGCCACACTCTTCAAAACGGACAGAACAGTAATAACAATAATAACAGGACATTTTACATTTCCGTTAGGCTAAATTACTAATCATTATTACATATACATACATATTTTATTATTACATATACATACATATTTTATTATTACATATACATACATATTTTATTATTACATATACATACGTTTTACATTTATGTTAGGCTAAATTAATTATCATTACTACATATACATACATATTTCAGCATAACATATACATACATATGGCTGGCAAAGCCAAGCACCCGTTGGATTTGTGCTGTCTGTGCCCTAGATGGTGTCATGTGCAGTGTGCTCATTTGTCTGGAATTAAGCAGGAGAATATACCTAAAATTAATTGGATGTGCAACTCATGCCTCCATAAAGCGTCTCTGGCTACCAAAATTGTAGAAAAACTGGATGAATTCAAGCAAGAATTAGCTAAGGAAATATCTGTGATTAAGGATGAAGCTGAATCAAGGGCTCTGAGGGTGCAGGAGGAGCTGGGATCAGTTGCTGACACCCTTAAACGTGCTGAGCATGCTAAATCTAGCTGGGCTGAGGTGGCAAAGATGGGCAAGAAGGTCAAGAAAAATCTCTTAGTTGTAAAAGCTTCTACACAGGAAAAGAAGGCAACAAACATGAAGGATGAAGTCTCCAAGGCATTGAATGGTATTTAAATAACTGATTCAAGATTTACAAATAGAGGTAACATTGTCAGGAACTTTGATAATGAGAACACAAGGGATGAGGCTGCTCAAAAACTGGAGTCTGTTGAGCAAATCAATACCAAGAGTGTTGGAAAGATGAAACCAAGGATCATGATATGCAGTGTGCATAGAAAGGAGACCAAGGAAAAAATAAAGGAGACCATCTTAGACCGCAATGAGTTCTTACACGCCATTGGGGGGGTTGAGGATAAGATTGAGCTGGTTTTTAGCAAGCCTGCGGCTGGCGGCACGATGCACTACATTTTGAGGTGTGACCCAACTGTAAGAGAGCTGATTCACAAGAATCACAAGCTAAAATTAGAATGGGGAATATACACAGTGAGAGACAGATACCATGCAATTATATGCTATCACTCTCAGAGATACGGCCATCTTGAGGCCAACTGTACTGCCAAGACCAATGGAGATGCCCCAAATTGTTTCAAATGCGCTGGCAATCATAAATCAAAGGAGTGCACCATGGCTGAGAATAAATGCATAAATTGTGTGAGATACAAAAAGCCTGAAATCAACCACTCAGCGAATGACCAGTGTTGTGTAGTTCTCCATACTGAAATTGAGAGAATTCGGAACATGACTGATCATGGCAATTAATTATAGTGTCTCTACTCAAAGATAAATTGTGTGTGATGAATGTTCAGTGTGCTGGAAATAATTGTTGAATATTTAATAGTGATACTATAAGGAAAATAGCAGACATCAACACTGAACTAGTTGTTATATGTGATATTATTCGTAAAATAAATTAAGACACTCACTCACTCACTACGATGTTTGAGAATAAGTGCATCGAAGACTATTATTGCGGCTAACGTTGAAATTGTTGACGGCCCTCGTAGAGCGCTGCATCAGCGGCGGAGCAGCAGGGCCTGAAACCTCATCAACGGTAAACGGTAAACGGTATGCATCTTTTACTAAGTTTAGCCCTATAGACATCTTCTACAATCTTTTTCTGTGCATATTATAATTCTATCAAAGACTTTGTCTTATATAGGCAATATTTTACTTATTATAGGTGTATTGACGTTATGAGAGATCCCTTATTTAAACAATTCTCTTCATTCATGTTCTAAGATATGCAATTCAAGATGTTCTGTATTATACTCAAGATGACTTGTAGACAAATCTCTCTCTCTCTCTCTCTCTCTCTCTCTCTCTCTCTCTCTCTCTCTCTCTCTCTCTCTCTCTCTCTCTCTCTCTCTCTCTCTCTCTCTCTCTCTCTCTCTCTCTCTCTCTTAAAGTATTTGATACCCAAGGAGCGTAATTTTGAACCCTCCCCAGGTATATATATATATATATATATATATATATATATATATATATATATATATATATATATATATATATATATATATATATATATATATATATATATATATATATATATATATATATATATATATATATATATATATATATATATATATATATATATATATATATATATATATATATATGAATATATATTTATTTATTTATTTTTTTTTTTTTTACAACAAAGGAGGCAGCTCTAGGGCACACAAAAAAGAAAAAAAGAATAAAAAAAAGCCCGCTACTCGCTGCTCCCCCCCAAAAAAATCAAATGAGGTGGCCGAAAGAGAGGTCAAATTCGGGAGGAGAGGTGTCCTGATACCCTCCTCTTGAAAGAGTTTAAGTCGTAGGCAGGAGGAAATACAGATGAAGGAAGATTGTTCCAGAGTTTACAAGCGTGAGGGATGCAAGAGTGAAGATGCTGGTTAACTCTTGCATAAGGGATTTGGACAGTATAGGGATGACCATGAGTAGAAAGTCGTGTGCCGCGGGGCCGCGGGAGGGGGGAGGCATGCAGTTAGCAAATTCAGAAGAGCAGTCAGCGTGGAAATATCGATAGAAGATAGAAAGGGAGGCAACATCGCGGCGGAATTTAAGAGGTAGAAGACTATCAGTAGGAGGAGGAGAACTGATGAGTGGAGCCCCCCCACACGTGAGATGCATACTCCATACGAGAGCGGAGAAGGCCCCTGTATATGGTTAGCAACTACGCGGGGGAGAAGAACTGGCGGAGACGATACAGAACGCCCAACCTCGAGGAAGCTGATTAAGCGAGAGGAGATATGAAGTTTCCAGTTGAGATTTTGAGTTAAGGATAGACCGAGGATGTTTACTGTTGAAGAAGGTGACAGCTGAGTGTTGTCGAAGACTAGGGGATAGGTGTTTGGAAGATTGTGTCGAGTTGATAGGTGGAGAAATTGAGTTTTTGAGGCACTGAAGGACACAAGGTTCCTTCAGCTCCAATCGGAAATGATAGCAAGGTCTGATGTTAAGCGTTCTGCAGCCTCCTGTTTGGAATGTTGTAATGGTCTTCTATTGAAAGAAGTTGAATAATGCAGAGTGGAGTCGTCGGCGTACGAGTGGACAGGACAGTTTGTTATGGAAAGAAGATCATTGATGAATAACAGGAAGAGAGTGATAGGACAGAGCCCTGTGGAACGCCACTGTTGATAGGTTTAGGGGAAGAGCGGTGACTGTCTGCCACCGCAGAGATAGAACGGTCAGAAAGGAAACTGGAGATAAAGGAACAGAGAGAGGGATAGAATCCGAGAGAGTGCAGTTTAGAAAGCAAAGACTGATGCCAGACTCTATCGAAGGCTTTCGATATGTCTAGCGCAACACAGAAAGTTTCACCAAAACGGCTAAGAGAGGATGACCAAGAGTCAGTTAAGAGAGCAAGCAGATCGCCAGTAGAACGCCCCTTGCGGAATCCATACTGGCGATCAGATTGAAGGTTAGGAGTGGAAAGGTGCTTTGAATCTTCCGGTTAAGGATTGATTCAAAAGCTTTAGATAGACATGGAAGTAAAGTTATAGGGTGGTAGTCTGAGGGATTGGAACGGTCACCCCTCTTAGGCACAGGCTGTACAAAAGCATACTTCCAGCAGGAAGGAAAGATAGATGTTGATAGGCAGAGGCGAAAGAGTTTGACCAGGCAGTGTGTCAGCACAAAAGCACAGTTTTTAAGGACAATAGGAGGCACTCCATCAGGTCCATAAGCCTTCTGAGAGTTGAGACCAGAGAGGGCATAGAAAACATCATTAGGAAGAATCTTAATAACAGGCATAAAGGAGTCAGAGGGGGGATGAGTAGGAGGAATATGCCCAGAATCGTCCAAGGTGGAGTTCTTACAGAAAGTTTGAGCGAAGAGTTCAGCCTTAGAGACAGATGAGACGGCGATGGTGCCGTCAGGGTTAAGGAGAGGAGGGAAAAGGAAGCAGTGAAATTTGGGGAGATATTTTTGGCTGGATGAGAGAAGTCACTGGATGTATGAGAAGAAGCAAAGTGTTGACATTTTGTATTTATAAAAGAAGTTTTGGTAAGTCGGAGAATAGATTTGGCACGATTCTTAGCTGAAATGTATAGATCAAAGTTAGTGGGAGCTCGAAGGCTCTGGAACCTTTTGTGAGCTGCCTCTCTATCTTTAATAGCACGAGAACAAGCATGATTAAACCAAGGCTTTTTAGCATGAGGAGTAGAGAAAGTACGTTGAATATATGCCTCCATTCCAGAGACAATCACCTCTGTGATGCGCTGAGCACACACAGAGGATCTCTCCTGGAAGCAGTAATCATTCCACGGAAAATCGGAAAAGTACATCCTCAGGTCGTCCCACCGAGCTGGAGCAAAATGCCAGAGGCATCGCCTCTTCGGTGGGTCCAGAGGATGTACAGGAGCGATTGGACAGGATACAGAAATAAGTTTATGATCGGAGGAGCCCAACGGAGAGAACAGTTTGACAGAGTAAGCAGAAGGATTAGAGGTAAGGAAGAGGTCTAGAATGTTGGGCCTGTCTCCAAGACGGTCGGGAATATGTGGTGGTGGACCAACTGCTCTAGGTCGTTGAGGATAGCAAAGTTGCAGGCTTGTTCACCAGGGCCCGTACATATAAATAAATTTATGTGAGACGTAAACTGAGACATATCCGAGTATTAACAATGACGCGACATAACCCCCCTCCTTACGTTTCACCCCCTCAACATAACCAGCTCGTCATAGGCGAGTATTAGTACATCGTTGCCAAACCCTGAGTTGCACATATGAAAGGGATGCCAACTCAAAATAAAATGTTTGAATTTGGTATAATTTTGATGTTAAAAGCATATTGACGTATTGGAAATATATATAAAATAAAATAAAAATATTTTTGGGTATTGTTGGCGATGCATAGACCAACATCACATGGAATAATGATAAAATTAAAGACGTAGCCCCTCAAACATGTAAACAAACATTCCCGCGAGCTTCAACACTGTAAAAATAAATGTTTTTGGGAAAACGCGATAACATGTTTTCCGCTGTTACACTTCTAAAACACAAATACGCGTATTTATATAAACAACCATGTTTTACTAAAAACAGGATGGTTTCATAAACATAGGTGTTCCATTATAAACACATGGTGTTTAATACCGTTTATTCAAAAACACAAAAGCTGTTTATGGTTTGTTACACTTCTAAAACACCTTTAGGTGTTTTAGAAGTGTTAATGTTTAAGTAAACACACAGTAGTTTATCTTAAAACATTTGTTTTGCATTAAACAACAGCATTGTTTCAACAAATTATTTTTGATTGCAATTACATCACTGTCAAGATTTTACTCATTAATAAGTAAAATTGTGACAATGATGTAATTGTAGTCATTAATAATTTACTGAAAAATTGCTTTAGTTAATACAAAATATGTTTTAAGATAACCTAATGTGGATATTTACTCACCACATTAGTGCTAAAATAAACATTTATATGAAATTTAAAGAAGAGAGAGAGAGAGAGAGAGAGAGAGAGAGAGAGAGAGAGAGAGAGAGAGAGAGAGAGAGAGAGAGAGAGAGAGAGAGAGAGAGAGAGAGAGAGAGAGAGAGAGAGAGAGAGAGAGAGAGAGAGAGAGAGAGAGAGAGAGAGAGAGAGACTTTAATTAATTATAATTTTAAATAAATTTCAGTTCAGGAAAACAAAAAAAAAAACAACATATATTATATATCTAAACTTGAGTCAATTCTGATTTTTCTATCTCTACTTGGTACAAAAGGCTAACTTAGCAGACAAAAATAAACTGAACAAAATAGTTAAAAAGCTAAAAAGTTAGGGGCATCAGTAACATTCACAGATATTCTATATCAAGAGGCAGCAATAAAACAAGTAGGAAAAATAATGCAGGATCAAACTCACCCTCTTAATAACTGTTATAACTTTTTAAGATCAGGACGAAGGCTGGCACTGCCATTGATTAAAACAGATCGCTACAGAAAATCTTTTGTCCCAAGCAGTATAGTGCTCTTTAACCATTTTTATCCACAAAAATAATTTTAATACCTTTTAAAAAAAATTATGCTTTTATGTTTTTATGTGCTATACTCTTATCTATGTAGAATACTTTTGGAGCCTGTTTTGCTATAAAGAATTTCACTTGTATGCATTTATGTAGAACAATGTGACCAATAAATTATCTTATCTCTTTCTTATCTTAGAAGGATAGGGGGAGGAAGGAGGATGGAGGCAACTTACATTATGTGAATCCTCCTATGCTCTCAACAACCTTTCATACTGTGCTACAAAATGATTATAACCTGAAGACTTCTCCAAAGTGTATGGTTCATTTAACACATACTGTTGCAGGAATCCTAAAATCTGTGAATAAATCCTTGGATACCCTAAGTCAAATATGTAATATGTCCCAAGCAATAAGATTACTGCATCACACACATCATCACCTGTTTCACATGGAATTGTACATCCATCCCCAGTGATATATACATCCTTCAGGCTTTTATTTTCAACAGTCAAGATGATGTGAGGAGGAGACTTTTCAGCACTACTGAAGTCTTTATCTTGATCACCATACAATTCTCTTAGCAGGATAACTGGCTGAGACTTCACACCTCTTCCTCGTTTGAAGGAAATTTCATTTTCAATGTAGTGAATTACATCATATTCATGCAGTGAACTCTGAATAGCAAGACACATGTGTTGAAGGTCATTCTATGAAGAGGTTCAAGAAAGCAAGAATTTGTCACTATTTAACAAAACTGACGAAACCATTCTAGATCAAACGAGAGGATAAGTGCGAAAGTTAAATATCAGAGTCTAAAGTACATTGATAAAGGGAGAGCTCAAATTCAAACATGAGGTAATTGAAACTGATTACAGCTTCTTAAGTAATTATAATTAATTACTCTTACATTTTATTAAGATCATAATCATGATTACTTTTGCAATTACATTAGCATCATTGCCCAGCAAACACATGACCTTAAAATGACGTCACCTCCTGGTCACCTTCTGGTCATATTCCAAGAATGACCATGAACCAATGTCAAGACGACGTTGCAGAGTGATGTTGTCATGGTTTAACCATGAACCAACGTCAAGATGACGGCGCAGAGTGACGTTGCATGACAACCATGAACCAACGTCAAGATGACATATGTATGCCTATTAAGCAACATGTTACCGGGTTATTCATCTGTAAGAGCCCAGGAGGGGAGGATAAGAGAAGGCCAGAGGAGAAAGACGAAATTATAAACCTTTCCGCCTTTACCATTACCTCTTGCAATTCTATTTAATCAACATTTTCCAATTTTGTTTTCAAATGAAGCTTAGCCCACAGGAAGAGGAAGAGGAAGAGAGTAGCTCCGTTAACGCAAACAAATGCCTCCCAGAATATAGGCAGCCACAACATACTGTGAAAACATAAATACCCTCACCATTATTCCACATGTACACGCCATAAATAAATAAATAAATAAAGTAGACCTATGAAAGTCATTTTAAGCTTTAATTTAGGTACCTTGTTAATTTTAAGCATGTGGAAGATAAGTGCAATTATACTCGACCAATCGGGACGAGCCCTGTCCCGTGTGGCGGGCCGGCCAAGCCGCCAACAGCTGTGTTATCCCTGAGTGCCCTTACAATCTGCCTCGAATTGAAGTAAGTTCATGCCTTAACCCCACTTCCATTAACTCCTTCCACACAGGAGTAGCACATAGAACCATCACACTAGTTTTAAGTACCCACAGCACCACAGAAACATTGCGGGGAGAGGAGATATAAAGCCACATTCCAGGGTTTGTGTTTTGTGTTTTCTAGCAAACCAAAAGAAATATATTTTTCAAGTTCATTGAAATGGCTTGAACCTGGGTACTTTGGGGCGTGAGGGTGTTGGGGAGTATTACTGGGCATGTATTAACCTGGCTTGTGTTAATTACGTAGGCAATGAGTGATTTGGCTGACTGATCCTGAAGAAGACGTGGTACTGGGGTGGTGACCCTGGGATGTTTAGCATATGTGAGAGAGAGAGAGAGAGAGAGAGAGAGAGAGAGAGAGAGAGAGAGAGAGAGAGAGAGAGAGAGAGAGAGAGAGAGAGAGAGAGAGAGAGAGAGAGAGAGAGAGAGAGAGAGAGAGAGAGAGAGAGAGAGAGAGAGAGAGGGAGGGTGGGTGGGTGTGTGTGTGTGTAACTTAGCAGGTTGGCCCACACCACTCAGGTTCCAAGTCATGAATACAGGCACACAACCAGCTGGTCAGGCTGTAATGATGCTGTGGTGGTTGTATTTCTGTGCTTGTGATGAAAGGTGTTTTGAACAGTTTGTCCTGTTAATGCATTTGGAGCAGGGGAATACACTTGTGTGACAATGCGTGTTGCCCTGTATGTATTCATAAAGGCTACTGACTGGTACAGCGTGAACTTTGTGCTTGAAGGTGTTGAGTGTGGGGGCTGATACTGTGTTTTGGAAAAGGGAATTCTGACTGGTATAATAATGATAATAATTGCAGCAGACTTGAATAAGTCAAGGGCTTTTTGTCCGCTCCTTACGTAAAAAAGATTTAAAAGTCAACTATTTAGAACCTAATTTAGTTTATAGACCACGTCATATGTTTTGTGCTTCCACATTTTGTCAAGATAATCTTTAAAGCTATTTAATGTATTAGCACATCACTTTGTGGGGCAGTGAATTCCAGTCATTGGAAGTGATGGGTCTGTTCGCTCCCAGTTATGCAAGCTTCTTATCATGCCCTCGCAATCTCGTTGTCCCAACCTCCGCAAGTAAACATGGCACATCATTCACATCATTCACGTATTTCTATACTTATATCATATCACCCCAGTCTGTGGTATTTCATGCTTGGAATGTCCAGGGTTTTTAGTCGGTCGGCATATTTGGTGTTCTTGAGTGTGAGGACGAGCTTAGTCAGTATTTGAAGAATACTCTCAGATATACGTTTATCCTCCAATTTTGCTGGTTTCATACAATATGGCATATCATTCATTGTAAAACGAATCTGCTTTATTCTCTGATTGAATGCAAAAAATAAATCTTGCTTTGAGAAGAACCTGGTTGCCTGAGCCTGTATACTTCGCAGTTAACCGAACACAGTCATGTGTTCAGTTGGTTGCAAAGTCTATGGACTCAGGCTGCCAGATTTCTCAAAGTATAATTTGCATTTGACTGCAGAATAAAGTGATTTGTTTTATGATGGAAGAAGTATTTCCAAAGTATTTTGGTGAAGTTTATCCCATACTGCGTGATGCTTGCACTATAGACACCCCTAGGGCACCCAGAGGTCACCCCATGGGTCATATTTGTTGCATCCAGGTCATTCCTAGGTCATCTTTTGGTCATTCAAAGGTCATCTGGCGACGTCGCCGTGCGACGTCGTATTGATGTCGCTGGGAGTCTACAAGATGACGTCAAAGTGACGTCGTCCGACGACAAAAACGTGACCAAAAGGCACGTCACCGTGACGCCAGGGTGACGTCATTGTGTTTCCAGGGTAGTAATACAGTGGACCTCCCAACTTGCCAAAGGTTAGAGTCTATTATATGCACCTTATGAACTATAAATTATAGTGAATGAAGAGTAGCTACACAAACAATATAAGGTATGCATTCCTACAAGGTGCAATCAAACGATTATTTGAATGTTACTCTATGAAAACTGGACGAGTCGCGACTCGCAGAAATATGTTTACCTTCCAATCCCCTGTAATTGCGATTGTAATCATGGTTAATACATCATGTAATTGTAATCGATTAAAACAATTATACTGTAATTGTAATCGTAATTGTGAAAATATAAAGTAATCATTATTGATTACAAAACATAAGTAATCGCCCCATGTCTGCTCTAATTACAGTAGGGAAAAGTAAGTTCATTATGAGATATGAATATGAATGTTCAGTGTAAAGATGCTTCATTAAGTAATAGATCAATGGGGAATGGATGTAGCAAATGAATAGATAAAACATTTGGTATAGGTATGTGAAGAAAAATAGAAAGCAAGTAAAATTACTTACATGATGGTCAGTCTTGGGAACCTTCTTAATCAGTGTGTCACATATCTTGTTCAATTTAGTCTTCCAGCTTTCAGTGGTATCCTTGAGAAGTCTTTCCATCTCAGTTTTGATCTGTAAGCCAAAATAAAATTGTCAAGATCTACTTCAGAATGTGCATACAGTATAATTACTCCCTTCACACATGCATAACATGAAGGTTCCCAAATTCAAAAATTGTTTTGTCTAGAACCTAGTAAAACTACCTCAGTTAAAAGCAGATCCTATTAGTTTTCATCTAATCACATAATACTGCATAAAAATCTGAAATATTTTAGGCCTCCCACTGTATATTGCATCCTTTGATAGCACATTCTCCTTCTAAAGGGGTATATGAAGCTAAATAAAGAGATCTATACATTAAATACACATAATTCAGTGAGTGTTTAAAATACATATGAAACATAAAAATAAATAAATAGAAAAAAAATACTTACAAAACTGCTCCTCCAGAAGCAAGGAACTTCATCAATATTGGTGAGATGAGTCCACCAGGAAGTGTTGATATCCACTTTTGTCGGTTCACCATTGTAGCAGTTAAAAGCATATTTATATGCTCAGTGTTAAGATTTTTCTTTTTCATTTCCTGGCAAAGTTCTTTGGTGTGCCTCACGAATTCGTCTTCGGTCAGCTCACGTTCTTGATTCTCTATAGTGGTAAACTGCTTCCTACCCAAAGCAAATCTTTTGGGGGCTGGATGAGCATGTTGTACATGAGGCATGCTCTTTCTCTTCTGTTTATAACGCTCAGTTCGAATGCTCTGACTGAGGGCCCTAGTAAACTGACTCTGGAATCGAAACAAAAAACATTTAAAGGATATAGGCCTATACAGTATCTAGTCTTGCGTTTAGAAGATATAGGCCTATACAGTATTGACCTCACATTTAAGTCTAAAATTTAAATTATTAATATGGATTTAGCACTTTATTTGGCACCTCAAACCTACAAGATTATCTATCTATTGATTACCAGATGCTTCAATCTGTAGAGGTGGCCACAGATGAGTCACCTCCATGCACTCCTATTCCCTGTCAACAGGCACCTTTCCTTTCACTCAACCCCACTCTTATTCATATACCTCTCAACATCTCTCCATCTCACTCGGTATACCTCTCCCTTGCTGCCCCAGCACCTCACCATTGTATACCCTCCTAGTAACTCTCTCTTGCTCTACATACATTTCACATGCCCGAACCACCTCAAGGTGTTCGTTTTCACACTCTCCAGTACATTCAATCCCACACCATATTCCTTACGTACTTCCACATTCATCCTTCTGTCCTCCATGTTATTTCACGTGCACCTCTCAAGTAACTCATGCCTTCCTGGTCAGTTTTATCATAGGCTTTCTCCACATCCATAAAAGGAGCATACAACTTTTGTACTTTCTCTATAGATACTTCTCCACTTACAATCTTTGCATAAGGCTTCAGCTATAGTTAGAGCATATCAGGGATGTTTTAAGCCAATTTCTATATTATAGTATTAGAGACAAGTTCTGCTTAAGAAAAATTTGACCTGGGCAAGATCCCTGTTCATTACATAAGCATACAAATGCCTATTGATAATAAATGGTAGCATACTACTATCACATTCTGGCTAAAGAGGTCCATGATATTCAATAAGCATACTGGTGAGATCCAGTAAATATCTACATGTACATATACCATTAAGGCAAGACTGAAAACACAACAGAGCTTACCCATGGAAACAAGCCTTCACGCTTGATGGATGGATAAGCAGACACCATCTTCATTCCAATTGCTTTGTATGTCCCCATAGGACTTGATTCAATCAAGGATAAAACTTTAGATAATAATTTTTGTCTCTTCAATCAGCTGTAGCCACACTTTTCGGGAACAGGTAGGCTCTAGTAGCATCAAGCTTTCGTCGCCCCTGACAGTTCAGGCAGAGGTGGATCTGTGAAATATTGTACTGGTATGGAGTATGGAGTGAGTAGGGTGGAAAATGGAGGAGGGAAGAGCAAAAGCACTGTAGATTATATCTGTGCGGATGAATGAATGAGGAGGTCTGTGAAAGATGCAAAGGTATATAGATGTATTGATGTGGTCTGTTGGACCACTAAGAGGTGGAGAAGTTACAGGAGTAGGTAAAGATGTAAGTTCTGGAGAGTGGTGTAGAAAACTAGGCAAGTATGAATTGGAATGAATGGATACAGTAGGTGAGTATGGTGTTTAAGGAAGAATCCAGCATGTGTAGATATGTTTGGGGTAAAGAGGTGAGGTAGAGGTCTGAAGAGGACAGCATGGTGGGTGGACTGGGTGAGAAAAGTGGTTGAAGGAAGAGAGCATACAGGGAGCAGCTGGGAAGCAGAGGGAATGAGAACTTGGAAAGGCAGAAAAGAAAATTATTTGTGTAAATTGAGAACTGAATAGTGGGATGAGGATCTTGGGAGCAACTTGAGGAGAAATGGAGCATAAGAAGCTGTTCTGAAAGGATTTGAAGGGAGTATGGGAAGGGAACATGGGAGTTGGTGAGGGTGTGAAGAATGAATGCAAACAAATCTGGCAACTGTAATGGTAAGTGAGGGGCAGGAACAGAATATATAAATACTTTCCACCTTCCAAAATTGGTTTGTCCAAAGTTACCTTTGTTATAGGCACCAGTGCATCACCAATCTAATTACTATAATTCACAACTAGGGTCATAAACTAAAACTGCAACTTACGTTGTGGTATTCCATCACTTAATGGTCAATCTGACTCCTCTTCAAAATTTTGTGTAGGGGAGGTAGGAGGTGAAGGGGGAAGGGATAGGGTCTGATCACTGAATGAACTGTAGGGGGATGGTGCTAAGATGACAGTAGAATCGGGTGAGTGGGGAGGAAGGGAAGCAATGAAATCTAGGAGTTGCTGTTCCTGTCGTGGGGACGAGGGATGAGGAGCATGTGAGGGTCCAGCAGTAGGGGATGAAGGGTGAGGAGGGTTTGATGGGCCAGTGGTAGGAACTGTGGAGGGAATGTGTGAAGGGGCAGGGGAGTGGACTAAGGAAGATGAATATGGACTGAAGGCTGGAGACAAAGGCTGTGAGGTGTTGGGCTGCTGAGAGTCAGGAGACTTGTCCACTGCTATAAAAAAATCCGAGTGTCTCTTTGTCTGATGGGACGTTGAAGTGCAACTGGTTGAGCCTGCAGCAGATACACCAGTACCCCAGTAAAAGTACATTCTTATACAGTTTTCAATTTTCTAATACCTAGAAACTTATGTTGAACACCTGCAATGAACCTATAAGTTTCCTCTACTTGCTGCTCACCCAATAAACTCTTGTAGCTTTATCTGCATAGCCTCAGATTATGGCCCCCTACTTTATTTTATATGCCCCCCCCAGGGGAGCCATGGCCCCCAGTTTGGTACCCCCCCCACACCCACACCCACACATATATATATATATATATATATATATATATATATATATATATATATATATATATATATATATATATATATATATATATATATATATATATATATATATATATATATATATATATATATATATATATATATATATATATATATATATATATATATATATATATATATATATATATATATATATATATATATATATATATATATATATATACCCCCAAGGGAGCCATGGCCCCCAGTTTGGGAACCACACACACACACACATACGCACACACGCACGCACCCACGCTCACCCGCGCACGCACGCACGCACGCACGCTCACCCGCGCATGCACGCACGCATGCACGCACGCACGCTCACCCGCGCATGCACGCACGCATGCACGCACGCGCACGCAAACCCCCCCCCCACACACACAGATATATATAATGTATAGAGCATAAAGAAATCTTTAAGCCTACAGTTAGCACACTATGGTTATCAAAATAACCCTATATAGCCTATGCAGGCAACAATCAGAAAATGAAGAGTTAAATGTACCTGCTATTAAAGTAGATGGCCGTTGAGGTGTGGCATCTGGACTGTCACCTGCAGGAGCTTCAACCGAAGAAGCTGAATTGTTGCTTATGTCTGCCAGTGTGTCTCCTTGGTGTGCAGCAGAACTAGTGGCAATTGGTGTGTCCTGTTCACCTTGCTGTGGAGCAGAAGTACTGGTACTAGCAGTTGATGTGTATTGTTCTTGGTGTGCAGTACCACCATGTACGAGTAACTTGCTGCTGGATGGTGAATACTCTTCATCATCAGTTAACAGGAGTAAAACTTCATTTTTCACTTCTTCTAACACTTCATTGTCTTCTATGAGGCTTCCACAAGCCTCCAACACAAGGCGGGCCGATCTTGAGACAACACAAAGTTTATCCTTTGCTGCAATAGTTAGAAACATATTAACTTCATTTAACTCTTCATATAGCTACAGTACTAATAATTTGGAAGGTCACCTATGACTAGAAGTAGAATCTTGATATAAAGTCATTTTAAAGGTAAATTGTAGTAAAATAAACATGTAGACAATACTGATAAAGAGGTAATCATGGTTATTATACATTAAAATTATGCTCTACAAGATGCACCTGCTTTTTCCAATTTAGACCTACTTGTATTAGTTCATGTTTCATTCACATTTGGAAAATAAATATTAGGCTACTGTACAATCTCATACACCACAGCTTCTAATAAATTCTTGGACAAAATCTGCAAATGTTTCAGGTTAAAAAAAAAAAAAAATGAATAAATAAATTTTAAAAAAATAGAAACTTAGTATTGTTCGACATAATCATTAAATTAACGGAGGTACAAAGAATCGGTTCATAATTCTGAAAAAGGATCATGACAAAAAGACTAAATTCATGAATTCTGAGGTACCAGTAACAGGGTTCAAATGTGCAGTATCGTACTGCATATACAGCAATTTTGACTGCTTACCTTTTGCAAAGACTGTCTATATCTGTCTCACATGCAACCGTCTTCCTTGTTTTACGATTACTGCTCCATATTCGAAACACTGGCATGCTATAAATGTAACAAAGAGATAATAATACAGGTACTGAATATAAAGCAAAAATGAAGGGCTGCAATCATATAATGCTACACACTCTTTAAAAAAATGTGCTTACTAACATATAGGTAGATATCTTTTTTGTGACAAAATATTGTAGGATTAACCAACACATTCAGGGCCGGATTTGCCAATAGGCAACATAGGCCATTGGCCTAGGGCCCACTGGTAACTGAGGGCCCACTGGGGTCCTGGGACTTGTTGTGGGCCAATGGTCGAGAGAGAGAGAGAGATAGAGAGAGAGAGAGAGAGAGAGAGAGAGAGAGAGAGAGAGAGAGAGAGAGAGAGAGAGAGAGAGAGAGAGAGAGAGAGAGAGAGAGAGAATAATGTTCGTTAACCTTCAGCACCTTGACCAAAAATCCACATTCATCAACTTTTGTGTGTCATATTCATTCCACAAAAATTAAATTTACTGACTCACAATGCAGGTTGCTCTTTTGAAACTGCCGCAGTCACGTAAGATCAACTATGGGACAGACCAGACTAAACTCACTTTCACTACTATGCATTGAATCTGACCTCTTACAATCCCTTGACACAAACAGTATCATTGACAATTTGTTTTGGAAAAGCAGAAAAAGTCATTCTGAACTGCACATAGTTGTGCTTAAAAAATTTTTTTTCTTCATTTTCGTTTCAGTGTGCAACATGTATGTAGGCCTACTACATATGGAACCTGATTCACTTTGATGTACTTTTGATGTACTTGATATAGAACTTCATTTACTTTAATCAGATACAGCTATGATGCACCTGATATGGAACTAATTTTTATTAGAAACTATTAATGTGTTATGTTTTACTGTAATTCTTAGTGTAAAATGCATTCTGGTTCAGTTTAACTGTATTTTTTCCATTATACCTCTGTTTAAGAACAGGTTTCTGCATAATAAAATTTATATATATATATATATATATATATATATATATATATATATATATATATATATATATATATATATATATATATATATATATATATATATTGGCGAGGGGGGGGCCCCGTGATGAGATTTGGCCGAGGGCCCACAAGCAAGTAAATCCGGCCCTGAACACATTGGCAACCATGCTTATCTTGTGTGTGTGTATATATGTATGTATGTATGTATGTATGTATGTATATATATATATATATATATATATATATATATATATATATATATATATATATATATATATATATATATATATATATATATATATATATATATATATATATATATATATATATGGAGTAGGTAGGAAGACACCTACCGAACGGGCGCAAGCCACTCCCGGTGAGGTATATATGGGAGGTGAGAAGGGAGCTGAAGCCCTCCAAAGACCCTTCCCATGTCCTCACTAACCGTTCCCTATTGTCTCACCAACACCGGAGAGTAGTTCAGCATGCTCTCTAAAGACAGATCCTCTCTTTATCCACACCACACTACATTCACACAACATATACACCTTTTTCCAAAATTCAAAATGGCTCAATTAAGCAATGCCTCGGAGTCCCCGCCGGAGGGGGGACTACAAATTCCCTCAGGGAGGACTCCCTTTCTGTTTGCCGACTTGAGAGGGGTCTTGATAACTCCTCGAACCTCTTTCTTATCAGTTTCTGCAACATACACGGTCTTCATTCTAATTTTCATTCTGTGGAACACCATCTCTCCTCCTCTACACCTCTCCTTCTATTCCTCACCGAAACACAGGTTTCTGAGGCTACTGACAGCAATCTCTACCCTCCTACTAATATCTATCCTAAATTTCAATCCAAGGCTGGATGTTGCGCCTACGTGCGCAACGACATCACTTGCTCTCGTGCCCACGACCGTGACTCTTCAGAATTTCCCACCATCTGGCTAAGACTTCTTTGTCATTCTATTACTAAATACATCTGTGCTGTTTATCTCTCACCTAACTCTACTAACAATGTAAAATTCTTTGACTACTTGAACTCTAAAGTGGAGCACATTTTGACCCACTCTCTC